>NC_064874.1:90966901-90996901 GCF_943734745.1 Anopheles darlingi
CATTAACTAAAAGTTTAATAAAACAAATGCTTTCGCTTAATGGTGTGTAATCCAGATTAGACGATTGTTCCAGTGGAATTTCAATTGTGCTGGAAGAGGCTTCTGAATTAACAAGAAAGAAGGTTTATGCAGCGTCGCAATAGACTCTATCTTCAATCTACATCCGTACACACGAAGAGTGAGAGAGGAACCGTTTAATGAACAACAGTTCACTTCTTCTTGTCTCTTATAGCAAACAGCAAGACCTTTACCCAAACGAAACATTCCGGGTTAATGAAAAACGAAGAGTGTCCTCTGCCAGGTAGCCCATCTTCGCAACGGACGCATTCCTTTGACTGCTTCAAGTACTCGCAAAGCCGCTGTGCATTGAAAGAAAAGCAAATAAACTTGTGAAATAAAATGAAATGAAAAATAAAAAAAGCGGCGGGGAAAACTGCACGTTAAAAGCCCTCCGCTGAAAGCTGGGACATGCAAACAGAGTGGGCTTAGCGTGGGACACCAGCAAGCAGCAGCACCAGCACCAGCACCAGCAGCGAGCTTTTTTCCGCTTCGGCTATAATAATATTATCGATTGATGATTTCGGGGTCTGCACATGCGTGCTCCTTCGTCGTCGTCGTCGTCCTCGTCGTTGTCGTCGGTGTTGAGGGGAAACGCGCTAAAGGACCGCTGCCAAAGTCATCCGGTACGTTGGTGCGTACACATACACCCAAGCACACACAGACACACAGTCAGATGGTCTCTTGTATGATCCTTTTTGTGAGCGTTTGCTGCTATTAGCGCAGATCAACAAATTGAGATCTGTGTTCTTACGACGGACGATATTCGTAAGAAAACTTGGTTGGTAATTGCGATGTTTCTTGCACAATACTGATCCACAGTTGAGCCCCTCAAAAAAAAAAAAAAAGATAAAACATTGTAGCCGGAACAGACGAAAAAGGTGAATGCGCGATCAAATTGCCAAAACAGCGACTCTGCGTCGCCCCAGAACAAGGGTCCTGGTGGCTGGTTGCGGCCAAAAAATGGGAAAAAATGGGAAATCGACCTAGATCGAAGGCTGACCTGTTTCTTCGTTCCGTGCATTCCGTGAGCCCACTAGACACCAATTTCTGCTGTTGCTGCTGCTGCTGCTGCTGGTGCTATCGCTCGAGTGTGCCAATCTGAGCGCCCGAAAATCACGTCCCGCAATCAGCAGTCCCTCGTCCTTCCACTCGGAAAGGCCAGAACGAGCCTCAGAGGATCCAGCTCTTACCCCGAAGGCGCACCACTTCACTGCGCCAGTGAGTGACTGCACCAAGTGCAGTCTGGAGTGGCCACCCGTAGTGCCCGCGGTCGTTCCTCAGCTGCCGCCTGCTGAAGATGAGGGAATGCTCCTATAAATCAGCAAATACCGAAGCACTCCATTCGCCGAAGCGCAGAAAGAGAGCGAGAGAGAGGAAGAGAAAGCGACAAAAAGAGAGAGAGAGAGTGAGACTATTGGCCGCCTGTTCGAATGCAGCAAAAACAAATGTCAACATTTCAGCGCTGGCCGGGCGATGGCGACCGGGCGTGGGATCCGCATCGCCAAACTTTTTGCAGCACAAGTTGGGGCCACTATTTGTGGCCTAGCCGGGTGTGTGTTTGAATCCCGGGGTGTGCCAGGGCGATATTTACTCTTGCCACACCTTCTCACGGCACGGTCACGATGGTGGCTGCTGCTGCTGGTGCGTCGATGACGGACTGCAGTTGACAGCAGGATTCGAGATTCGTTCGAATTCCCAGTGCCCGGTGCCCGGTTCACGGTTTTGGATGGTACTCCATCCAGCGCTCCCTTGTTGGCCACTGCACTTGCACATTGCCAAAAATGTGCTGCAGGACGACGGAAAAAGGACGAAGTTAGTTAGTGGGAGCAGAAGGGAAATCGGCCTAAAAAGTCTCCCTTTCGAAGCCGATTCCGATTCCGGCAGCTGCCCTCACAAAGACCTAGCACATACACACACACACACACACACACACACACACGAGGCGCGAGGTGGAGCAGAAAGCATAACACAATTTTATCGCTTCATTTATGCACTTGGCTTGGTTCCGTCCGTCCGGGCACCGCTTTTTTTGTTAAGGGCGGACCGACTTTTCCTAATTCTTTGTGATTCCAGCTGTTGGTGGTGATGGTGGCGACCGCTTGTCGGATGCTGTCGTGTATAGCAGCACTTTCCGGGGTGTTAAATACAACGAGCTCGGAACACATACGAATGAACGAACGACCGAACGCTGCTGCTGCTGCTGCTGCTGCTTGGCAAATGGCATAGGCGCATTCCAGTTTGCTGCTGCGATTTGCGCTCGAGACAGAGCATTATACAACCGGGAACACAGATTTTTCTCACAATCAGGACCTTACGGAACGCTACTTGGTCACCTTGGTGGTACCGAGGACTCGAGGCGTTGCTCTTGGAGTTGATTGTTTCGGAAAATGGAAATGAGATGTGTGTGTGTGTGTGACGAGCCCCGGGGCCGGGGTCATGAGGCCGGCAGCCCGTTGGCAAACGCTTTGTTCTAGACGCATTTGGATTTTTCCGCTCTCGAGACGGAAACTCGGTGCTTCGTAGGCGTATGCGACGGAGACGCTACTCGATTGTGCAGCTTAAGGCAAACGGGTCCTCGCCTGACACCATTTCATTTGTCGCACCTGGCAGCTGACAGCCTAGAGTGTTGAGCCGGAATCGTTTGCCATTATGTTCGCAATTATGTGCGTCTTTTAGGTGGGGATGTTAATTAGCGGCAGCCCTTTTTTGTGTCTCAAGCACTGTCCGGATGCGGATCCAGCTTCAAAGCTGGTTGTGTCGAAGCGTTATGTTCTTTGCTCACTTTGTGGTCTGTTTAACACTCATGTGACCATCATCGACACAAGGAGGTAGTTTTATAACATGAGGGAATACTGAATTGGATTTAAATGACCTCAATTTCAAATGTGCTGCTTATAATCTTAGAGTGAGCTACCAGGCGCCTCCATTCTTTTCTGCAAGAAATTGTCGCAACTGATCTTCTATTATTGGTACCACATTCCAATACATAATAATTGTCAACAAATCATATACTCTATGGTGGTTTGAAATATACATCGAGCGTGCCCGAAATGACATTCAACTAATGATCACACAACGCGAATGAATTCGTATAAATCATGCCAAACAACCTTCAATCGGATGCGATATGTGACGCGATCGAACGCAGTAAATCTATGCCTCGAAAACAATTTATCAAACAAACCGCTGGACCGATGAGCAGTCGACGAATAGCGTAGCGCGTACTGACCCCACGGACCGACCAATCGGGAACGAAACGAAACCGCTGCCGTTCCCTCCTAACGACCAATCATTAACTGCACTCGTGGCATCCCTCGGTTCTACGTATCGCATCTTCCATTGAGGTGAAGGTCGCCGCAGTGGACCGTGGTTCGTGGTTGATCACATTCGACTCAATCTACTAGAATGTTGCTGTCAATGTAACATCACCGACCACGCTGCCGGGGTTCTAATGCGCCCGCCTTTCCACGCTACTTCTTCTCCCCCTGAACATCAATGGCGACATCATCATCATCATCAACACGGTTCGCCGCCAATCGACAACATAGTAGTAGTGGTAGTAGTCGAAGCGGAATCATCTGCATCCGCGTACCCTAACCAATCTGTGTGGCACAGTAAATGTAACGCCACCCTGGTTTGGGAGTTGGTGGGAGTTGGTGAATGACTTCATGCTGTCCTTCTGGGCCCCTTTTCCTCCTGTTTCCCGAGAATGTCGCAACAAAATGGTAATCGTGTACCAGAGAGAGAGAAAGGGAAGGCGAGGGAGGGGGGTTTGAAAACATCCAGCAGCATGCCAAACATTAGCACCGAACAAACAACACCCCTCCCCCCCCGTATCCACCACGCAGTGGGTGGTCGACCAAGCACAACCGCGCTTCGAATAAATAATTATGCAATCACCATAAAAATACGGTCGCTCCAGTGGGTCCGGGGCGGGGTTGGGCGGTACGGGGGATGGTAGCCCGAGATACGAGCTGAGATACATCTTCTTTCTCGCTTCCTTCCTGGAAGACGATGCACGATGGGCGTGACATGGCGCAATGGTGCTCAAGGGTCCCACGCCAAGAAGTGACAAAGCAGGCTGGCAGGCGGAAGGCGGAAAACAAATGACACGTTGACATCATCAAAACCGCAGGCCGAAGGGGGTCCGGCCGTGGGTTGGGGCAGGTTAACTGCTGCTCCTGCTGCTGCTGCTGCTGCTTTGGCCCTAGCTTTGGCACCGCGGGCGGCCACTTCCCTCCCTCCGCCTCGCGGCCAGTCCCGGGGGCCTTTCCCGGGGCGCAACAAATTATGCGGTCAGTTTGAGAAATAATGCACGGCGAGGGTACTGACGGCGGGTTTTGCTTTCTTTCTTCTTCGTTTCTTTCCGTTCTTTCAGTTGTGCTGATGCTTGGTCCTGGTGTGGTGTGCTCCCCGTGGTCACATTAAGGGCCAGAGGCGCCCGAAAGCGAGCGATGCAGATTCACCGGAGCACGTAGGGCCAATAAATCGAAAGGGTTCCCGGGTTTCCGGGACACTCCACAAAAACTAGCCACCCCCTCCTCCCAAAAGGGTGATTGCCAGATCGTGCGGGGATCGATCAGAAGGATGTATCACGATAGACCTTCTCGCACCGACTGGATTAGTGATGGGCCCGGGGCCCAGGGCCCAGGGCCCAGGGTCTGTGTTTATGGTGGGTCATAAAATCTTCAAATTCTGCTGGCAATGATTTATTCCCGGGGCCTCACCGGCCCGGGCTCATCGTTTATTCGTTGAGCGGGCGTCGCTCGTATCGGGAAAGGAAACAGGTTTCTAAGGTTGGAATCGGTACGTACGCTGGATGACCATTTGCATTTTGCAGCTTTTAGAGAGCTGACTTATTAAAACCATTTGAGGCAGAAAAGAAGAAGTAGTTTCTGTACCTCATATGCGGCTCCTGGGAGAGCTTAAAGTACTCCTCCATTAATTGGAGTGGAAACGGAAAAGCAATGCCTTCGGTGAGCACGCACACACACACACACGCTCATTGCAGCATATTACCCTTTCGGGAGGAATTATTTTGCCTTTTGATGATTGTGAATGTGTGTACAACTTTGCCGCTCCTTTAGTCGCTGTGTGCTGGTTGCTGCTGCATAATTACTTTCTTCATAAAGTTTCATGCAACGGAAGCAACCGAACTGGAGGTTCACCGCCATCTTGGAGTGTGCTACTCCGCTCCTTTCGCTACACGTAAACTCATTCACTTACATCGAACCTCGGGTGCATTACTTTAGGCCCTCTCATATTCACACAGGAAGGGACTGGTGGTGGTGGTGTTGGTGGTGGATGGGTTTCAAAGTAACAAGTTCTTCCTTACTTGCGCCAACCCGCCAACTTACGACCATTATACGCGGCTGAAGGGTGCGAAGGAAATTTGTATCGTAAACTTACGAAGTGCCATTCGGAAGGAGCGCACCGGGAAACTTTGACTTTTCCACGCCACTCGACACCACCTACGGCGGCGGGGAGGCGGGTAACTGACGGATAATATATGCGTCTAAAGTTGTACTAAGCGTTACTTCGCTGCTGGTGAGTTCACTACAGCATAGGAACGCTCGTTGTGGGCTCGCCCCAGGCTCGTTGCGCTGTCAGCTTTTGTTTCACGAGAGTGTAGGTGGCCTAGAAAACTGAAAACAAAACAAAAAAAAAAACGCAACATCCTTTCCGGCGCAATTGCTAACTTCCACCGCCCCCCCCCCCCCCCCCCCCCCCCAAAGGGGTAGCCTTGAAAGATCGTGGCGCCTCGCACAGAAAGGAAATTCTTTTTATTTCGCGCGCGCAATGTAACGACGACGCAAATTGATAGCGCAAGGCGGAAGCAGAAGCAGAAAAGAAAAGGGGTCGTGAAAGAAAAGGGGGTTAGAAGGGACACCAGTCAGTGACCAGGTCAGCAAGGATTACAATTTTATGATGCTGAGTCGTCGGAACATCCGCAAATGAAATCTGCTGATGAGTCGCTTCGTTCGTTCGGAGCGATACCAGTTCTAATTATCTTCTCTTTTTCGTTTTTTTTATCGGATTTTTTTGTAGGCCCAAAAGTAGGCCACGCGATTTTTTTTGCAAAGCTTGCTCATTCGTCCACTAGGAGCGCTGTTAGCGACGTGGCTTTTGTTTGGCAGCAGGCAGGCGATGCCTTTGGAGAGCAGCCACATAAAAAGCCATTATAGTCGCCGCCTGCTCCAATGCCGTTGCAACTACTGTTAAGTCAATTTCACCCCTCTTCGCTTTGCAGTGCTTTTGTAACATGGCGTTTGATGCTTCACCGCATAGCATAAGGTTTTATTCGATACAGGCCACGAACCAATGCGCTCCTCTAAAAAAAAAAAAAGGTTAACGAGAGAGCGCCATCGATTCACGCCATTGACATGCAAGGTTGAGCAGTACCTCCGGGGTGTTCCTATCGATGGCCCCTTGGTTCGTCGGTTGGTGTTGGTCGGCTTGTATTTTTACTTCATTTTGGAAACATTTTCCAATTTGGCGTGTCGCGACAATCGATATTCGATGGGCCGGCGGAGTGCCCCGGTCACGGAACGTTAGTTTTGGGAACGTGTGAAATGGAATCATAGCGTCGGCGTGTTGGTGGCGATTATTTTTACATTCCGGGCGAGTTTTTGCGATACCGATGGCTGCACACTGCAGGAGGAACAGTCAAACGACCAAAACCGTTTGTGGCAATTTGAGCAAACGACAAGGCGAGATGGGTTGCCTTGTGTTTTCCCGGCCTTCTATCGGCACGGCATGCCGTTACCGTTTTGAGGCAAAGCGGAACCCTTTGGCAAGACCGAATGGCACAAGAGCAGCAGGACGATAATGACATTGGTCGTAGAGCTGTGCTAGAGCGCAGAACGTAGATTCGTTTACCCTGGTATGGGAAGGCGTAGTAGTGGTGTAGTGCCTTTAACAAACACCAACTCATTCATGCATCCTTTATCATCATTGCGGGGCTAGTGGAAGGAGGCTTCACATGACGCCGTACGGCGGGCAGTGTCAGTCGGTTGTGTCTAAATAAATATGGTTAAAGCAAGCACTTCAACCTGCGCTCCGGTGGCACAACAACAACAACAACAACAACAGCGACGAACGACGACGCCATCATCGTCGCCGTCTTTCGCCCCGTCAGGCGGAACATCTTCACGGTCGAGCTCGGGCATGGTTCTACAAACACTCCAGCTCCAGCCCACCGGAGCTGCGTGTGTCACCTGGCTCCCATTCTTCCTTTGCTTCCGCCTCTAAATAAGTAATTTATTTCCGGGCAGCTTCTCGAGCGGCCACTTCAATCCACACACACACACACATACACACCACACAATGCGCCACCATGAGACAGTCAAGTGAACACCTGGGACCTCCTACCGGAGAATTCGAGAGTAGGCGAGTGTTAGGACGAAAAGAGCAGTTCTGTGCTCTGTGCTGTTGAGGACAAACCGGCCTGCCAAACAGTTGCTTATCATCCGAGCAAACCCCGAAACAGCAGCAGCAGCAGCAGCAGCAGCAGGAACGCTGGTGATGAAGGAACCAGATGCATTCGAGCGAAATTGTAGATAAAATTCCTTCCAAATAGCTCCAAAAATGGCAAGCATCAGGCAAGTGGTATGTATGAAGAACATTCTCTACCGGAAGCCACCGGAGCACAAGAGGAACCGCGCATATGTTCCGTGCTTCGTGCCGTCGGTTCGAACACAAGCACATCCCAGCATGTGCCGTGGCGTGTGATGCTCCATTACCCCCGCAGGACACTTGCGAACGAGTGCGAGCACTGAGTGTTCGCGGCAGCTGCAGCAGTAGCAGTAGCAGCAGCAGCATCAGCACCAGCCTCGGATTCGGAGCGGGTTAATGTCTTGTGAAATGTGTCATGGCGCGTTCACCGTGGGAGCGAACGGAACGACCGTTTACGCCGTACGCCGTTTCATAATCTTTACTGCTTCATATCAACGGAATAATGAGACACCAACCGACACCCTTAGTGACTCCCGTTTTCCGGCACCCGCCCCTCCCCCTCTCGCGGGGCGCGTTCTTGAAGAACGCTGGATAAACGCTGGTCGCGTCCTTTCGCGTCCAGACGCATCGCATCGCCAAACGGCAAGGCGGCAAGCTGTTCTTGGCAAATTGACTTCTGGGGCAGGCAAATGATCTCGGGCGCTGCTTCCTGCTGCCGCTGGCGCTGGAAGTGATGTTTTGCTTCCGCAAAGTCCAATCTGTGCCGAGGTGGCGGAGCGGAGGGGTGAGTAAGTGGGGGTCACATGTTCGAGCAGCATTTAATTAAATTTAAAGCATAGTAGTTTCGCACCCGTGCACACCAAACTCCCGGTGGCTGGCTTTCTGGGAATACGCGATGATTACGTAGCACGATCTCGAACCCACGGCATGCGTAGCAGGCGCAGGGGTTGGTTGGTGAATTTTTCTGTCTATTCACCATCTTTGTGCTTTGCTCAACTTAGTAGACCGCTCTGCTGCTGCTGTAATCACATTATTTATGCGATGCGACCACTCGCCGAAGAAGTGATTGTATCAGCAGGAAAAAGTGGAATTTAATTTAAATTGAATCGCGCTACCACAGGTCATTCCGTGTTTCCCGGGGCGGCCGCGGCGGCCTACATTTCTCGTCCAGGAGGAGATATATTGGGAGGTTTTTGGCGAGGTCGACCCGAGCTAATGTGCCGAGTTGGCAGAAATGAGCTCCAAGCCACACGCTTCGTGCATACTTTAAGCCTCGGTACTGTTTGCTCTCTTAGTGTCCGCTTGGGAAACATTATTATTAGTATTATTTTTATTGTTATTATACGGATATGCAGGACGATGATTTGCTGGTGACCTGCATGAAGCCGCCTGCTGGCCACTCAGTACGTTACGGCGAGTTACAGAGATTGTGATTCCCAAGTGGCTCATGATTCTCGGTTGATATTCATCTTGTCCGGTGTATTCCACCTTATTCAGTGGTTTTCGTGACCGAACCATATTTTTGGTCCACCTTTATCCTTCTCTTATCCTCTCTCTCTTTTTTTTTCTCTCTCGTCTTTCTCTTACTGGTTGAAATGAAAGGTGCGAGGTTCGGTTGCTCTGGATATGAGTTAACCGTACCGAAACCAACGGGAGCAAGTATTTCGGGTCCTACAAGGCCACCGCCTGCTGCTGTACGTCATTTATCTTCGTCAGCATTAATCATATGAATTATGCTCTTCTCCCGCTTCCCGGGCTTTAGCTTTCTCCTCGCGCCCAGGAAGAGGTGATGATGGTGAAGATGATGATGGAAGCCCTTGCTGGATGAGGTTCTTGTGAGGGTCTGGCTTCAGTGCTGCATACAAAACAACAATAACGATGCCGTCGCATCGTGCCATGCTTACTGCTGGTTCTGAGCTGCTCATCAACTGGGAGTCTGCAGTTGCATACAAAACAACAATAACGATGCCGTCGCATCGTGCCATGCTTACTGCCGGTTCTGAGCTGCTCATCAACTGGGAGTCTGCAGTTGCAGAAATGCAGAGAAACTGCACCAGGCGAACCCGGTAGTCACGATTGCAGCTGCCGCAAACTATTTGATCCTCTGCGAATCCCTAGGATAAGACACTTTGTGACTATGGCTTCTTATATGCGGGTTTTTGGGGGGTAAGAAGACAAAAGAGGTCGGCATTCTGGCGTTCCGGCGTCGATGCTGAGGATTTGGGAATGGGCAGTCCGGCAACGGCAGTTTGTTTATCTTTGAAAGTTTCGATGGGTTATCAAAGTCATGCCACATTATCGCACCGCCGGAGGATTTGCGTAAAGGATTAGGAAGAAGAGTTGAAAGCCTGCACCCTGCACGGAACGGGGATCGAGAACCATTGTCCTCGAGGTAGGAACTCGACTCGACGAGAATTAGTTTCTGTTGACTGTACCCGATAAGCTCGATAATCTCATACCGTTAGCCCCGGGGCCGGTGTGGTTCTAGTATAGTTTGAAAACTTCAAAGAATGAACTGAAGAGTGGAGTGGTCTGCGGCCAAGCTTAGGGTATCCTGCCCAAACAGGAATGCTCGAGGAAGGCCACTCTGCCAGATTGTACCACTATTCTAGATCCCGGCACATCCCGGGTAGCGTGTCCGTGTTCTTCTAGTCACCTGGAGAAGGCAACATAGGCCAAACGGCACCAGCAAAACGGTAGCTCCGAAAGGATAAACATAGTTATCAGCATCAGCATTGATGCATGCTGCTGGTCCGTTATGCAGGAATATTATTCACTATAAGTCCTTTTTTTTAGAGAACACGGCATGCACGACACGGTACTCGGCATCTGGAATGGCGGCCATGCTGTGTGGCTTCTGTGGAGATTTTGAAAGCACAGTGCAAGAGAAGAACAGAGCGAGCTGGTTTGTGCAAACTGTTGACAAACCAGCTCGGTAAACTAATCAGCAGAACGAGTGTTTGTATCGTCAGCATCCACGGCACGATAGTGCTAGTAGTTGTCTATTCCTAGCATCCGTTCCAGGGCCAACTGTGCTGGAAAAGAATGAACACAATTTGATGTTTGTCACAATTGCTTTAAGGCTCGTTAGGCGATCAAATACAATTGATTGTCAATCATATTCGACTCGAATTTGCATCGTTCTTGCTATATACTATATAGATGCCATAACAATCGAGGTACCAAAACAGATTAGTCAAATTGTAGCATGTCATCTAAACAGTTTTGGAAACGGAAAAATACATACATTCATGATAATTCTAGAACATGACGCTCTCGTGCAGTTCAACCATTCAGACATACACTCTAATGAAGTAATGTGGAAAGAGCATTCTTTTGGTTCTCCGTACGTCACTCGACGCCTAATTCTGTGGCAACAGTACGCTATAGTCCTCCCAGCGGTGCTAGTTGGAGCCACGTTAATGCTCCACTCCACTCTCCATTCCATGCCACTCAGGTTGATCATTTGGCGGGATGGTTGGTGCGCGGGAAGAAACAGTTGCGTCATTACGTACCACCTACCACTGCCCCACTTCTCTTGCACCACTTCCCCTGGCCGGTGAACTCCTGACGAATGTGCGCCATTCCGTGGTCCGTGCGCACGAGAAGAAGAAAAAAAGAACGACATAAAACCGAGCTCCGTTCGTAGGAAACGGAAAGAACAAACACAAATACACTGACACAAGCGCGTGAGTGAAACCAGAATGTTCTGCAACATTACGCGCGCAAAAGATGGGCGGCAGATAATTCCGCCAAGGAACATAAAGTGGGAATGTGCAACCCCACCGACGGTAATCCGACGCGATCATCGCAACCCTGGCAGTAGCTCCGGCGACACGAATGATGATGGAGTTGAGGTTGTTCGGAGCCAAATAAACTCCGTCCTCGTTCTCTCTGCAGGAAGCCAAACAGAACAGAACAGAAGTAACTCGGAGTTTCGTCACACCATTGTGTAGTAAGTGTTGGATTATTTGTCGAGCACATTATGTGCGATTGCAATTGCGCTAGAGCCCTACCCCGCGGGGCGGGGAGCGGCAAATCGTGATCGATTCGCGAGTTTGATCCCAATGTTTCCACCATCGTTTGTAGGCCCCATAATAGCGTAGGGCTTTCCACGAATGTAACTTCCTTTCTTAGTGAGGATTGCTGGATTTTCTATCTTCGCACCCGATCTTGCACAACACCTTCCGGCCATTCCAGTGCTACGGGAATGTTTCTCGCGCTTTTTAATGGCCCTCCAAAGGCCATTTTGGGCTATTCGGGATGATGTGGTCTCGGTGGTAACAATGTGACTGGTCGAGTACGTAAAGCAAAACAAAGTAAGCTCCGACCGACCTCTGTGCCTATACTGGGCTGCCTCGCTCAGCGGGATAAAAGTGGCAGGATAAATAAGGGCCACGTCAGGCAAGCATCAAGACGCAACCGTGAGTACGCGCCACTCCCCCCCCGGGGGAGAGGACAGCGGATGGGGTGGGTGGCATACGTAATGCATGAGGAGAATATGATGATTTATTTTTATTCATATTCGTTACGAAAGAAAACGATATCAACGGGGGCGCTACTCCTGCTGCTGCTGCTGCTGCTGTTGTTGTGTAAGCTTCCGTGAGTCTCTCTCTCTCTTTCTCTCTGTCTTTCTTTCACCAGTCTTCCTCAGGGGTCCTTCCAAAAAAAAAAAAAAAAAAGACCCCATAAACCCATCCGTGTAGCAAGAAGCGTGTAGGTGGTGCGCACTAAGGATCCATCACGCTTAGTTGGGTGAATGTCCCCTTCTGGAATGCTTGGATGGAGAAAAGTCAAGGGAAAACTCGGAGCGAAGCGATATCCTCTCTCCTGTTGGGGGGGTTCCAGGAGGAACAGGACGGATCGGATCGACAACAGGATATGTGGCAGGAAGGGCGGTGCGATAAAGTGGAATAGCCTCGAGCCTTAAAGAGGCTATGGTCCTGTCCTGCTGCTGCTGCTACTGCTGCTACTGCCGGCTGCTACTTGGGTGCTATGATCCTTACAAGGCCACGACCACCACTAGAGGAGATGAGCACCGTAGTCTCCTGTAGCAACCGGAACGGAACCATTTGTCACAGCTAGCTAGCTAGCTAGGTCGGTCAACGCAGGCAGCAGCCGAGGCTTCTATGAATTCTTGAGAAAGTACAATGTATATGAAACAACGCGAAGGATCAGACGAAGCCGGATACTATGGTCCACGGTCCGGCGTGTGCATGAACTTTGTGCCGGTATCCTTTTGTATACGGGGCTGCTCATCTTCTTCAAACGCGGCACCATCCTCCATTCACTTCAAACCTTACCCCTTAACCCTCTCGCATTCATTCCCTCCTCCAGGCACCACCACTCACACTTTGTGCTTTCTTTTTCTTCTTCTTCTTCTTCTTCTTCTTCTTCTCGGGTTTGCTATTTTGCTCAGAGCTTCGGTCCTCTCGAGGAAATTACCTACGGTGGAGGATATTTATAATTCTCATTTGGGACTGTTTGCGTTCATGTTTACACGATAATGGCATCAGTGGCCGCTTCGTCACTGGCTTCGCCTCCAGCTGCTATCCAGCCCGAGCCGGGCTGATGGCCATCCCTTTTCGTTGCCTTTTTTTTCGTTTCGTTTGGCTCACGCTAACTTGTCTTTATGTTTTGCTCTGTTCTTGCCCCTCGGCTTAAAGAATGGCTCGCTCAGCGTCCACGTGCTTCTTTGTCCGCTCGACGGTGGCCTCATGCGAATCAGCTTAGCATATCTTTCGTTTATCTTCATATGAGGATCCTTTGCCCATATCCTCGTGCTGATCCATCGTTGCTGGTGGTATTTTCTATTTTTTTTTTTTGGGGAGGGCGAGAGAGAGATAAGGGCATAGTTGAGAACTCGCCCAAGCATTGTTTGGGATACGTGCCGCGTTTGATCTTATTTATTGGCCACAACAACCAGGCGAAGGCGAATCTATCTAGATAAATCCGTTCCGAGCGCCCTCTAGATACGATTCTAAATACCACAACCAACGTCGCCGCCTGCTACGAAAGTGTACTGCTGGCATGGCTCAGCACAAAATGGGCAATAACATTCCGCAACATAAACTCTTGCATCAAGAAGGCTGCCCTTTATTGCCTTTGTCCCTGGGCGCACAGTCTGCCAGCCAGCCCGTCAGGGTGCTCGGGATTCTCGGTTTTAATTTTGCATTGTGAAATCAAAGTCTTTGTTTAGCTCCGGCACTAGCTGTGAGTGGAGCGATGGGACACAGGACAGGACAGGAGGTTGCTTTCGCGTACGCTCTCGAGCTGCTCTCGAGCTCGTGCTGTGCCCGGACCGGGCAGGACCAACATGACGTATCGCCATATTTGACGAGAACGGACACAGTTCCGACGTGGTACGGTGATTGTGTGTCTTCCCCTTCGCCTTTCTTTTTAGGGAAGCGACAGCATGCGAGGATATCCTGGAAGATAGCAGAGAGTGGTGTAAGCAGAAGCGAAAAAAAAAGAAAAGTAAGAAAAAACGAAGCTCCAACCTTGGCAGGGGCCGACCATTTGATGATGTCCCTCTTTTTTATGGCAACCGACGCTGATTAAATATGTCAGATTTGAGTTGACATTTTTCCCTTGCTTTTACTGTCACTGTTCGTTGCCTCGCCTCGCTTACTTCGCTTTCCTCCATACTTCGGGGTATCATTTAACTACTTAGCAACTACGGTAGCTCCATCCATGGCCTTTGCTGGTGCTCTTGGAGGAAGAGCCCATGGCCATCGGCAAGAATGAAGACGATCGCCGCCTTACCCGTCAGCTGCTGACGATGGAAACTGACGAGGGATTTTCGTTTTACGATCCCGCCCCGGAAAACTAGAAGCTGGATAATACAGAGACAGAGAGTGAGTGAAAGAGAGAGCGAGAGGGACGGATGCCAATAAATAAAACACAGCGAGTGCGTCCAAACAAGCCGGCCTCCAAAAAACCAAAACTGTCCCTAAGTTAATAATGATTCTGTCCACTGTCAGCGAGCTCACTGGCCTAGAGTCAGATCTTTCTCTTGATTCTCGTCGGTTTTCAGTCGTCCAAGTGAGCCATCACGTTGTCACGACACTTTTCTGGGGGCGACGGGGACGTGGTGGTGACGACGGGAATAGGAAACGCCTAATGTCATTTTGAACAGTGCCACGGCGAAAACCCCTACTCCGGTCCGGTAGTGGCTTGAATGAGAGAAGTTAATGTATTTTTCCAACGCTTCGCTTTGTTTATCTAGTTTTGAAGACACTTTTTTATGACACTTTTATCGCCTCGAAAGGTCGCCTGGCCTGGTGGTCTTTGTTGAGTCATTTGCGAGTTTTAGGAGTGGCCTCCGGCTGTAAATCAATTATCGCAAAGTAATTGCGATTTAATGTTTCGCTCTCCCAGTAAAGTTCAATTCCCGGTATCACGAAAGGAAATGATCTCATTTAGTTAAAACTGCGGGATAGATTCAACTGTGTTTTCCCGAGTGCCCCCCAAGAGTGCGTCTAGAAGCAGCAAGAACACGACCTTACCGTCGCTCACTTTAATGCCGCTCCGGATATGGAACCCTATTAAAGCCCTGTCAGTAAAGCACCTCCGATGGCCCGTTCATCATCATGACTTCCTGCACGCACGAATGAACGAACGAACGAAGCGTTCCCACTGCCACGGAACAGAGGGCAGGAAGCGCTGTAAAAGATCCTTCACAACAAAACCGCAGCCATTCTATTGTCCTGGCGCAGGAGTACGATTATCACGCAGACGGGGCCGGGTAGGATGGATGTGTTGCTGAAGTTTCGCGAAGGTGAAAAGTGGCTAGCTAAGAAGGTTCGCTCGCTAATCACTCACTAGTACAAGTACCACCAGGGAGGAGGGACAGATAGCACGCGAGAGAAAGGGGCAGACGGGAGCCGCCTCTTCAATCCAACCATCACGCGGGTAGCAACGTCTGATACCGTCTTTGCGCGGGTCGTGATCGACTAATTAGCTTCGATCACGAATGTGCGCTTTCTATGCTGCTACCGATACCGGCCCTCTTCCCCCAGGGGACCTTATGCTTCTGTGGTGGAGGATAGATCTGTTGTGCAGTGGAGCGAAAGTGAGCCGTGGTGGAAGTAACATGCGGAAATGGATACCATTTGCGGTGAACCAGTTCGGTTGCAATCTGTAAAAATCGTTAAACCCCCCAACGTTTCAATTAAATCGTTTTATTGAAGTGTGAATCCGGTCGGTGTGAGGAAAAAAAGCAATGACCCCCCGGCTTAGCATAATTGAATGTAAATAATTGTTTGCACTTCGTTGGTTTGTGGCATGCGCGTCGTTAAGTAGCAAAAAAATCATGTGAAATGCAAACGCAATCACCGAACGACCGATCCGGATCCGGGTGAAACTAATAAGGCCCGTGCTCAAAGCCATCCCCCTGACCATGACAACTGTTTGCCAATTGAGGCCGCGAACTGGGGCCGCCATTACACCGCAAATAATTGCTCCCGGGATGATGATATGCTAGCTAATCATTCGTCATCCAGCGAAAACGAATGGCGAATGGAATGCGCGCGAGGTCGAAACCGAGCGGCGTAAGATTAATTGTGCTTCGCTTGTAACTGCGTTTCACCAAACCACGAAACACACACACTCAGGAGCATGAGCAGCTGTGTGTGCGAGAAGGAGCAATAACTCGTACACGACGGTACACGGTGCTCGTCGTCTGGTCGTCGAATCGGTCGTCGGTACAGCTGGAGCTGAAGAGTTGGTTTTGGTAAATTGATTTCCATGTGACGCACTCTCCACGCTGGTGGTCCATGTCTGGTGGTTTGGTCGTGTGGTTCGGGGACACTCACACACACACACACACACAACGTTATCGCTACCACGACACGACGCTACGAGGACGCGGCCCGAGCCACAGACCGACCGTTGGCTGCCAACGGGGAGCGACTAACGAAATTAGAAACATGAATTATGCAACCAACGGTGGCACCATGGCCGGTGTTCCACCAAATGGTACCCCACCGCCGGCCACCGTTGAATGGGAAAGAAGAAAGATTGTGCCGTGTCTGCCTGTGTATGTGTGTGTGCGTTGGAATGATGCTGTTCCACTGCATGTTACCTCGAGGATGGTGAATCCTTAACGTTGACGACAGATTAAATTTCGCTGCAATTAGTGCCGCTTTGCGGGGTGGTGGTAGTGGTGGGCTAGTGGCCTGGCACGTTACTGTTGGCCGTTTCACTCCCGGGGGAAACTAAATCTGTTGAGGCTTGATGGTGATGCATCAGCTGGAGCTGGACGGTGGTTATGGGGATTTCTTTTTTCACATTTCGTGCGAAGCGAGCGTAGCAGAGCATGAGCTTTCGAGGATTGTTGGCATATCTTTGTTCGTACTTTCCGTGCATTGTTGCTAATCCTTTTTGTTAGCATTCTATTGTTTTCCAACTCATTGCGAGGTTTAAAATTTGCTTTTAAAATGGCTTATGAGTCATACGGCGCTTTAACAAAGCGTCTTTAAAGCCATCGATACCAGCATAAAAGCCCGGTGAGCACCAATATGTTGACCTCTCGTGTTGAGTGCCGGGAGATCGGGGTTTTGTGCGTGAGGGAACCAAGAGATAGAGAAGGAAAGAGAGAGAGAGAGACAGAGCGAGAGGTCCTGCGTGATCATTTACATAACAAAACAGCGGCCAGCGCAACAAAAACGAAAGGACGAACCCAACGAACCCCCGTTTCCGATACGCTGCTTGGATGACTTTGAACAATCGGCCTACGGCCCAGAAGCGCCAAGGGGCAACGACGGACGGTGGATGGATGGATGGATGGATGGACGGATGGATGGCCGGATGGAAACTGCTGACATTGTTCGTTAGCATAAAATTTGCACGCCCATCGAAAGCAGATGTCGCTCTCGGGAAGCTGATGATAAATCGAAACGCTCCGTCAAACGCATCCGCATGACCGCGCGCCGCACCTTCCACGACCACTCGGACCACTTCCATCCCCGGCCGGCCGCCGGGCCCGGTCCTGAGGCTTTTTGTGGTTTAGCAAATTTATGTCAATTTTCCGGACATTTTCTTCGTCGTGACTTTCACTCCGCGCGGCATCCGTTACGCCTCTCCGCGGGTTGACCTTGTGGTTCGATTTTTGTTTCCCAGATCCCTCGACCGGACGGATTCGGTCGACGCGAATTAATATAAAGACATATTTTCCTGCCTGGATGCGGTCAGTGCGTGTAGTCGGGATGGGATTGAACTGCTTTGCGCGTGAAAGGAGCGAAAGGAAATGAGTTGTGGGCGACTGGAAGCACAAAAAAACCGGACATAAGACGTCGTATTACGAACATCGGTACTGCTTGTAGACACAGACGCGTCTAGTAGCTGCGCAGAAAGACGTGTAAAGGTCATCGGATCGGTCGGTAGAATGACGCCTTGTCGCTCGCCCAAAACGGGAATTCAATGGAAACGCAAACAGAAATTATGGCGCTTCCTTCCGTGCCAGGCGCCGACGTCAAGCGCCTCCTGTCTCCCTGTGCCCCTGGAGTGATGGACGAGTTCTCGTCGATCAAATCGAAGAGTCAACTAGCTGTCCACCGGCGGGCTCCACCCGGTTCCAGTTTTTGTAATCCGTTCCCATCCCGAGCCACGAAGGATTGCCGTTTCGTTCGGATCCGTTGGCACCATTGGCATCTTGATGCACTGTCCGATCGACGGACCATTGGCTGCAAAACCTGAAACCTTTCACACCCGCTCTTCCTCCTTCGTCTCCTTCGAACCGCGAAGAGTAAGTGATTGATGGTGGTGGCGATGTCAATTGAAATGGTCGCTTAGCACCACCCCAACTAGTGCAAGCGCCGCCAACTGGTTTGAAGATGTGTAGAGCATGAGACTGCCAGTCGAGGCTAACCGATCCATCAAACCCCGTTTTTGGTTTTTTTTGTTGCAGCAACGCTTTTTTCGGACCAACACTCGGACGTTGGACGATTCAGATAGTAGGTTCAGTTCGTTGTGATTGAACTCGGGACTCGCAGCAGACGAGTAACGGTGCCAAAAATTCTCCGAAAAACAGTAAGCCATGCCCAGCCAGCCATGGTTAGTTGCTTCTGTCAACCGGTTCACGGTGTCCAGACGACGGGCTGCTGCGATCGTCCTTTATCCCTTGCCTTTCTGTGGCGTTCATTTGAGGTTATGTTATCATCCATTGTTCGAAGAGGGATGCGACTACGGGACGACATATACATTTTGTTCGATTGCAATCTCTTCGTCACAACCACCCAGAGACGGATGGTAATGGTATTACTACCCTAGCTTGACCCTGTTTGACCTTGACTTTCAGTTTCGGTCTAGAGCCCAAGAGACGCCCACTCCCCTGGGGGAGGACCAATTATCTCGTGTTTTACGGAAGGTGTCCAAAAGGTACTCCACACCACGGTTTGGCCTTGATATAATGAACCGACGCGTGTCGAATACCGGCATCAACTCGCAGCTCGCAGGTGTACCTTCTTACAGTTGTTCATTAGATCCGGAATGAAAAGAAAATCTCAACTACGATCGCTTGGAGGTTGGCATACTCCCACCGTAAGTTCTGCCACCATAAATCTACAGCAAATTGGATAATTACAACAATAGAAGGGATACGACAGGACTTGCTGGCTGGTGCGGCCAAAGCCACGCAAATACACCGCAGAGAAAGAGAGGAAGAGAGAGGAGGAGGGAACAGAGAGTCCCAAAAGAAGCCTTCCAGCAATGAGTCGTCGCTGCATGGCCGCTACCGACATGTATATACCCATGCCACAACTTCTCGTTCTCCCCTCCGGAGCCCAAGAGGCGGCATAAAGTTTGATGAAATTTATAAAGCAATTATGTAGAAGCCGTTTCGTTGTACCAAGCGGCCACGGCATGGCATGTAATAAAGTGAAGAGCGCTGCGCTGTGCTGCGCCCGGCCGCTGCGTTCCCGTGTTTTGTCGGTGGTTCGTCCTGCGTCGGAGCAATTTATTCGAATTCCTTCTCCGCTCCACTCCACTTCCATCCACTCCGCGTTCCGCGTTCGGCTACAACAATGGTGAAAGCGTCTACCCGCAGCGGGTAGAATCCAACAAACTCCGGCAAACACAAATACAACATGAACACGGTACATACACCCAGAGCACAACATATTCGTCGTCCAGGTCTTGGTCGTCGGCTAGCGCTCGCACCCAACCCATCATCGAACGGCCATAGAGCCAACGATAAACTAGGCTACCTCGTCTTCGCTTCGTCTTCCAATCTACCAAATTCTTGGCCAGCGCGGTACCAGGGCCAGGATCCTGGTTGGTTGGGTTTCGGCAAAGAAAGGCAACGAATTTATGTGTTGAATTACTGTCCATTCTTTGTGCGATTATTTATCAAACGTTATCCTCACCGATCGGTCCGATCCCTTGGCCTGGGCCTGGGCCCCTCGTGCTCCTAGAGCAGCGCCTAGACCATGCTGGTACGTCGTTCTCGCCAAACGAGTTTGGCCATTTGTTGGTCGATATTTTTAGATGGTCCGGAGATAACATCATCACGCAAACACGCTTCGGCTACTTCTTACAACCTCACTCTCTCTCGCTCTCTCTCTTTTCTATCTTCCTGCCTGTCCACAACGAACCGTGACGAGGTGTAGGGTAACGCCGCGGAACGCAGGAATGGGCGCTTGTTGACGCAACGAGAGTCTCGGTAGTGTTTTGAGCGTGTTGCCATTAATCAATTTGAGAAATTGTACATTTCATCGACGGTACTGTTTGCAGCGGTTCGTGCTAAGTGCTTTTGAGCGAGGGAATGTACTGCACTCACTGCCCAGAGAACGCATATTCAAACTTCTTGTGTGTTTGGTTGCCGCTTCAAGCTGATACGAAATGCAATTTAAAATGCTGCGATAAGCATCTAACCCTCTTATTGTATTGCCCAAGAAACAGCATTAAACTGAAATGTTGTAACGAATGCTGCCGCTAGCCCAGTTGCCAATTCAAATCATCAGCTTCGCCTGTATCACCGGTCACATTTCAACATAATGAAACCTTCAAACCGGAACCAGCGAGAGAGAGAACAAGACGCAGACGCTTCGCTTGCAGGGAACACGGGCTGGTAGGGTAGAGCAAATCAAAAATCACAAGCAGCACCACATTTAACTCCGATCCGGTTCGACCATTACTGCTGATGGCAGCGAAAATGGGCCAAGAAGAAGACCACGGGACGGGGCCCGGGTGTTGGAAACCGGTGGGAAAAAGGGGGAAATTTCCCATCCGTTGGCTCGCTTTGTTTAATGTGTAACTTGATAGCATTGACTGAGGGCATTCCATGGCTCTGCAAACACCACTCCAAGCACCGTTTTCTCGCGCTTTCTTTTGTGTTATTAATGATTCTACTTGGAGGGAGAGAGAGAGAGAGAACGGCCGGGAATGGTAATGTGACGTCAGCTCTTCGGTTGAAAGCTCTTCTCGCGTCGACCAGCGAGCTTCAGACGAGAACGCGCTTCAGCTGATGAGCTTCGGTAGATAAATCAAATGGACAAATCATAGATCATGGTGGCTTACCCGGTGCGTGGTCGGTCGTTCGACCGGTCTTGCGGCGCTCGTTTAAATCGTTCTAGAGGCGACACTACTCGAAAGGGAGGGGGAGGATGTCCATTGTTGTTGTTACTTGGGCAGATAAGACAGCTTGAGCCTTTTAAATGTACATTTTAATCACATTGTCTGTAGGGTTAAGGGCATCATGATGGCGTCGTTTGCAGGATTCGTCTGTGCGTTTGGCGCACATTCCAGCGGACCCGATTCTGGTGACCTTTCCTTCAACAGATTGCTTCTCGGTGATGTGTGTGTGTGCGAACAACACAAATGAATGAATGGCTTTTCCCTCCCTCGAATACAAGCTTACTAAATGGGACACCGACCGCGCCGTGTGCTTGTTGCAACATCGTCAATTATACGAAACAATCGATGCTCACATGAGTTGACACCTGACAAGCTGTGGAGCTGTTGTGGAGTGGAGTTGCCGAGGGTTTGACGCACCACCGGAGACACATCAACATTGCATCCGAAACATGTCAGTGACTCTGACAGCGCACAATGCTGAAACCACTCGCAGTGGCACGTCAATGCAATTACATTACCATGCATATCGTCAGGCCCAAGATTCCGATGCCGATGCCGAGCCCGATGCATGAAGTGTGGTCGCTGTGTATATTTAGATTCCTTTTGTGTCAGCGCCACATTGCGTCACGTTGGTTATTGGAGTGCTTTCGAAGGTTAAAACAAGGGAGGGACAGAGAAAGAGGCAGAGAGAGACGTTGCGCTCGAAATTTGGTATCGTGAGCGACGATTCATTATTAAAATCCAGCAAACGATGACCCTCCCAACCCACCGCGGCTCCACCTCAGTCAACATTCGGTTACATTTACATTCACGAAAGGAAATAGTTTGAAACAATGGAAGCTGGAGACTATTCTCATGGGACGAGGGTGTGGGGGGGTCTCTAAAGTTTGCGAAATTTATAAAATGTGCTGCAACTGGCACCGTGAGCTTACAATTTAAACACCAGAATGGGAAGGGGACTCAACGAGCGCTCAACTAACGAACCAACTGGTGCGGCTGGTGACCAACTGGCGTACGTCGCGACGTCTTCGGTGCTACCGCGGTGCACCCGGTGTGGTATTGCAGGTATTGTTGTTTGACGACGCTAGCTAACTAGCAAACACCGTTCCCACTACACGTACAGCTCTGTTTTATCAATATTATCGGTGAAGGTTGTTGCCAGGGTTGGGTTGACGCTGCTGCTGCTGCTGCTGCTGGTCCTGCGCGAGTGTTACACTGTCACGAGCCACCGGACCCACTCCGCTCCCACGGATGGAGGGACCTTTTTTTGCTGCTTTGTTTTATTTTATCGCACCCAACCCGACTGAAACCGAAACAAACTGAAGCGCAAAACAAAACAAAGAAAAAAAAAGAACAACAAGCAGAAGACAGCCTTTTGGTCCAATTAACGGAATTGAGTTCGTTGTGCCTGGGGTAGAACATAAACTGCACAAGTGGCCGACGCCGACGACGTAACGACTGCGAAGGTGTAGCACAATGGAGCCCTGGGTCTACCCCCTCCCCGGGTTTCGGTGGCTGTGTGGTGTGGACTCCATCTGTTCATTCGGTTTCGGTTCAGTTTTTCTCCGGTATTTTTTTTTCGTTTTCTTTTCGGTCTGCAAATGGAAATCATCTGCAGTTGCGGGCTTGTTTGCGCACTCCATTCGAATTCACTTTCTTTTTGTGTGTGTGTGTGTGTGTGTGTCGCTTTGTATTCTTTAAGTAATGAGCATGACAGGTTGCCTCCACGCTTTGTCGGCCTCTTTTTCACCACACAACCACCAAAAACCACGGAACGGATTTCAATTTGAAGAATGGCTTGTTACAAATTATTCGAAAGCTACTGTGCTTTGCGGTGTGTCAGGATGAGTGTGTGTGTGTGCCTGTGTGTGTGTATTGTGGAAGCTGATAGTCGTTGCAGACATTCGATAACATGCCCATACGACCGCTTTCTGGCTAATACACGCACGATAATGCTTGAAAGGTTTTTCTCCCGCACCGATGGAGACGCATGGTGAAGGCATGGAGGCGCATGGTAGGGGACGCTCGCGACTGCCCACGGCTTCAGCTAATCGCAAACGGAACGGACGGGTAACCGTTATCAAATACCATCAATACCGAAGCCATTCGAGATGAAACTGTTATTTTTCCATTAATTTCCTGCCTCTTTCCTCACTCCTCTCTCTCACACACACACACACGCGCGCGATCACTGTGTAAACGTCGAAGAGCGCGATGGGCGAGGGTCATGGCGAGCTTCCTGGGAAACACACATATTGACTTCCAGCATTTCCAGCAGCAGTTTGCCATGTTTTACCATGGCGTATCCGTTTTCGCTTGCTCTCAATTAGTCGGTCCCTACTTTCTAACACGCTTCATCGGCTTGTCGACGTCGACAAGCAATCGGTAACATAATCTTATGTTTCCCGATGCGTATGACCGTGGCGTGCAACCCCGACAATCGTCCTCTGGACGGTACAAGCACGAAATACTAACAAACTTAGTCTAGCGCACCAACAACTCAAAGGTTTTTCATTGTTTTAAAAAGATTTGTTGACAAACGAGGAAAAAATAAACAAACAAATGCCGCATTATTACAATACGATTGAAGACAGGAAAGACAACTGTGAGTTACACTTTTCCGTTCGTTGTTCGTTCGTATCTCGTCGTACTTCGTTATCTGGATTTTCTGTTTCCAGTTTTGTTCTGTTCTATGAAAAAAAAAACAGTTCCCTCAAAGTGTCTCTGTTCGTACGGCAAGTGTGTGTGTGTGTGTGTGTGGAACTAGCGATTGATTTGTTATTTAGCGATTTGGATTGGTTCTAGCCGTTCGTTCGTTTTAGGGGTAAACGCATTCTCCAAAGTTAGCAGTTTAGCAGTTTGGCTGTTTGGTTGAGCGTTCTTTGATCGTTTGTTCGTCTACCACTGTATGGTTTTAGAGTTTTTTCAATATATTATCCAATACATATACCTAGAACTACTAAATTACATTCGATGTTTTCATTCTACGTTGCGTGACGTTTCGTTTTAGTGCTGTTCGGTTTGGTTTCTGAACTTATTAACCATTTTAGCTTTCACTCATCGCATCGCTCGGTGGTTACTCGGAGTTTTTTTTTCTACGTTGGATGTGTGTTTTGCGTTCCATTTTTCACATTTTCACGACATTTTCCCTCTAATCTACTAAATCGATGGGCTAGCGCATTCGTTACTGATCGTTTCTCGTTCTCTAGCGTTTTCTAACAACCTGGATAGCGGGTTTTTTTGGGTTTTGTTTCGTTACTTTCATCCCTTTTTCTTCATTCATGCCCGAAAACACATTCTTTTAATTACTTTCATCATTTATCTCCAATTTATCAAATTCTACCCCGTCATCGCTTGCGAGCAGAGGGCCGCCGTTGTCGATGCGTTTGCTGCGTGCCACTATAATGATAAGCAATGACATGCCAAACGTGGCACGGACATTTTGGAAAATCGGTTCCTACCGTTGGATTTGGAAACAATCAATCAGCATCCACGCACTTCGCCCTCTTCCGGACCTGGCGTGTTGTGCTGAAGAATGGATTGTGAAAACACACGCTTGGCGTTATGAAAAACCCCGTTATTAAAACACCACTCGACACTTGCCACCATCCTCTGCTGCCTCTAGACAGCGCGCGCGAGCGTTAATAATTAACCAATGACGGAACGAAACAAGTGGTGGCTAACGGGGGTGGCCTGTGGTGTGGTTTCCCAAGACCCCCGGGTTCCTGGAACTCGGTCCTGGGAATGTCGCCTGATTATTGTTTTTTTTTGGTGCCTTCGCCACTCGCCACTGTCTCACCATCGAAAACCATTGGCCTCCATTATTGATGGTCATTAATAACCTAACAAGGGCGTATCTTGATTGTGGAAAATAGAAAAAAGGCGGACCCCGTGAGAGCGGATAGGTGAAGAAGAGGGGATAGGGACAAGTCCATCCAGTAAAGCTCCTCCCCCCCACCACCGTATCTCCAAAAATGGCGCGCTGGCAGCGATGTGAAGTAATATTTTCGTGGATGATAAATTGAATTTCCAAATTACGATCTCATCCTGGTCTGGAGCGAGCGCGTGCAGAGCGCGAAATATATTGATTGCCATTTGGTGCGGGGAGAACCACCAGTCGGGCATGTCCCGGACCGTTTTTCGCTGTCACCGTCGATCAAAACCCCATGATGATGATGATGATGATGCTCCTGGTATCGCCGTGAAAATCGTCGATCCAACATCGTTATGCCATTTCGCAAACGGTGAACGTTATGCTGTTTTTTATTAAAGCATATTTCAAGCATAGTGTATGCGTTCCTCCTCCTAATTGGTGTACGAGCGTTTGGTAGCACCAACATTACCAAAGCGACGCCTTTCTGGAGGGAACATTACATACGTTAACCCTTCTCGTTCGCTCGTATTCCTTCTCACGGCACATATGCCAGCATATGCTGTGGTTAGTGGTGAAAGTTTTCTATTTGATTTATGTCGATTGCGATAAGCGATGGAAAAGGGAGGAAAATTTATGCACGACCTTCCACAGTTCCGGGATGGGTAAGCGTTTGAAACAGCAACAACTGGAGCTGGCCAAAGAAGAGGCCAAATTCGAACAGAAGTAGAGCATTCGAAGCCCGCAAGCATTCACCAGCTGTCGATGCTCCAATCGACGCTGCTCGAATTGCAATTAGAGTTCTGCAACGAAAATGTAAACTACTTTACAAAAAGTTATCAAAAGCATTCTCCCTTTGGCCAGCTGTGGTTCGCTCCGTTCCATCCATCAATGTATGCGCATCCATCGTTTTACGATCGCTTTGTGAAAGATTTATGATGAGAACCTGGGTGCAGTTTTCCACCTCCAACCGAGAAAAGAACGATCCGGAAAGGAATAACGGGCCACGGAATCGTTTTTCTCCATTGCTTTCGTCGCGTTGATATTGGCGATACAATTCTAACCGTGATAATTGAGAATCCCGCCGAGAGTGGCCACAAAATCAGCGATGAAATCTTTAGAGCAACGATCTAATTCAATTTGCAACTTTACACCACAAATGGGACCACGCGCGCGTCCACGACAGGTCCCTTAATGGGTGAAATGAAGGACCTCGACACACGAGTGGACTGTGTGTTTGTGGTCGTTAGAAACGGCTTGCACGGCAATGGTCAGGTGCAATGGTATTGGGAAACAACGACCTAGGCCAGTTCTGCTCGATAGCTTAGCCAGTGGAGTGGAGCGGTTAGCAAGAGATCGAGTACAGTCGATACGGAGTGCGAGCGGATCGGAGCGTCGCATCGGAATAGAAATTTCATAAATAAATTTGCATAATTTATGCGACCGACGACCGGTTCAATCACTTGCTAATGATATGCGAAACATATGTGTGTGTGTGTGTGCGTGTGTGTCCCTGCTCTCTCTCTCTCTTCCTCTCTCTCGTTTGGAGTGGAGAGTGGTACCAGCCGGCAGGAGCTGTGGTGTCCCAGCTGACCGATTTGCAAACCGATCAAACCGTGTGCAAAACCGGAAATCGTTCGGCCTCGTACTTCGCTCCGTTCTGTACCTTTAATTTATGCACTCGATACTGAGGGAGTGCCGAGCCACAGCCACAAGAGTGCCCCACATATGTGTGTATGTGTGTGCGTGATTCATGTGTTTATTAATTCGATTTCAAATTAACGAATGGGAGCGTGAAGCTGAGCACTGGCCGATTGTGGGCTGTGTTTGGTTTGACGTTGTTTTAGCTGGCCCTTCGCCGGCGGTTGGATTAATAATTGATTTCGTTCCGAAGCGGGAGCGGTTTCAATGCAGATTTGTTCCAGGGGACGCACCTTTTGCCCTCGCCAGGTGAAGGCCACGGCCTACTACTGTACTGTGGCGGCGATGGCGGTGAGAGATTCTGTCACCATCGTCGACGGTCAACGATTGCTTCGATTTCACTATGATTCGCGACCGCCGAGATGCGGACACACGCTGGATACGTATGGCCACCGATTGAGCGCAGTATTGATTCCGCTCGCCCTGGACTAGGAACATTGGAACACATAATTAAAGATGCTAATTTCCACCGTTCGACATGCGCACCCGGAATCGCGCGAGGTCGCTCAGGGATCATCCTTTGATTGCTCAACCTTTTGGGCAACCTTGAGGGCCGGTTTCGGGGTTCAAACGATCTCGAGACGTTGTTCGATTGATTCTCGGGAGGGGTTCACGCAAACAATCTGTGCGGTCGCAGGACATGATTCATATTGCCACCCGGGAGGGGGCTCACAATGGCTGCCGGGCGCCTTATGGCTGCCGGGCGCCTTATGGGGCGTGAAATATGCGTTTTTGATGTCCTTATCGTATTCGTAAATTATCGATGGATCGATCAATGGACAGCGTACGACCTGGTCGGCTGGTAGGAGCGGGAGGTAATGGAATTCAAAGTATCACGCTGCGCAGTGATGGCTTTGCCGTGTGTTTAAGATTTCGATTCACGTATCATTTCAATGGCGAGCAGCTCCCGGCCGTATCACGTGGTTCACCACGCGCGCGCCGAGGTCCCAGCACGCGCACGCACACCACAACCATCCTTTGGCGGCCACGGGGTGAGGGGTACCCCGGGGCCAACCTCCAAGGACGTTCTCACCTCCGCACACCAGTACACAAGCAATCAATTGGTTGTCCCGCTCGGATTCACCTTGACAGTCGCAGCAGGCGGAGACGTCTGAGGCCGGAGTAGCACCGGAGAGAAGGAAGGTGCCCATGTGGCGAGGGAATTCTGGAAGAAAATTTTGTTATCTCTCCTGCTTCCTTCACTCTCTTTTTCTCTCTCGCTCTCACTAACACCAACAGATGCGGGACGCACTCGATGGGAAATTCCCATCAGATCGAAAAGCTCGATTAATTTCCCACGACAGAGCGCCACGAAAGCTTCACATTTCCCGAGAGCCGACAACCGACGTGGAGAGTCAGTCGTGGACGACGCGGATGTGCGCAGTGCGCCTGCGCACTGCCTCCATCACGGAACTACAAACCGAGGCAAAACACCCACCCACTTCCCCCCCTTGACTGCCCGCTTGAAGGACATTCAAACTCGTCGATTGCTGAAGCTCGCTACCTCGCTACCGTTTCCTTTCCAACCACGTCCCTGCGTATCCTTTCGTTGAAGACACGTTTTTTGTCACAAAACCGAAACGAGTTCCGAGTTTCAGATTGTAAACCTGGCTGCCATCCACCGGAGCTGGTGTGCAATTTACACGGACACATTTGGAACCGTTCCAAATCGACACGATCTCAAGGGTTGAACGTGTTGAAATTGGAGCTGCTGCATAAAGCATTGCCGATGCATTGCCGGAAAACGCAACAATTTGCGCCAGGAACTCGGGTTTTGATTGTTTCAAAAGCAACACTCGTCCGCCTAGCGACCATTGATCGGCACCAAACCATGAGGAGTAGACGATCCTAGGCGAAGAGCAAACAAATCAAATTCAAATCTCACACCACGGCACCGTGAAATGGCACAGGGAACATCATAATTGCGTGCGTGTGGCGTATTCCGTGGACGAACGCAATCGTGCTGACCGTCATATCTAAGCCATCATCAGCCATGGTACTAAAATCCGAATAATGTTTCATTTTTAACGCCAAATTGTCGTCACCTTTAGTGGACGTGCAGGGAAGCGAGAGAAGGTGCTACATGTGGCACTGACACACGCACACCACCAAGCCCTGCATGCGTGCGCTGTATTAGGGGATAGGTGATGGAACATGGAATATTACAGTCTTTTGCTGTTGTTGTTTTATCGCTCTCGGCGTTCCGTCCTGAAAAGTGAGAACCATTTTGTCGCAGACAGGCAGAGAATAGTGTTGTTCTGGTGTATTGTGTTGACGTTCCTTTTGATAACGCGCAACGACGCGGCGACAAAATGAATATTTATGAGTTTCATCAGCAGCGACCGCGGTTCCGGTGGCGACGGTGGCGATGGTTGCTATGATTGCAATGAGACCGCCGTGTGCGGCAAAAGGAAGGCGACCAACTAAAAACTATGCCCGTCGCCAGAGGAACACTTTTTGATGATTGCCACCGCATACGGCACACGGTGGAGTAGTAATATTTTATTTCGAGAACACTCCCGTGTACTATTTGGGTGTAAAAAAAGTAAGACGTCTCCCTGGTGGGCACTGTACCAGCGCCTAACAAAAGCCCCTTAGCGAGCTTATGCGGCGCGCGTGGAGTGATTTCGTGTTCGGTGCGGCGTTCGTGAATGTTTGAAGGAGCGAGAAGCTTCACTCGAAACACTTTCACCACCGGTGGACCGACGGTCCACCAAACTCCGTACAAACAAATAATGAAACGACAAGGCAAAAGGCCCCTCTACGCGCGTACAACCTCGGACGCGGACCGACCAACCGGGTGGCCCCCGGGAGCAATGATGTGGTGTGGGAAACTCCTCATAAATCTCCATATTTTTACGTCAAACTTTTAATGCTGGCCCATTTAATTTGTCGAAAACGACGGTGACGGGTGCCGCGGAAGCGCACACACACACGCAGCACCGAGCAGAAGGTTTCCAGCGCTGGGATTCGTGAGAGCGAACGAGCGAACGAGCGTCTTCATGAAACTTTGTCACCGGGCGGTGGACGGCCTTCGTATGCTGGCACACCATGGCAGTAGTAGTAGCACCTGTACCTGTGAGCACCCCGGGCCCACGTGTCCTTTGGTGGATTACGCGGCCGTATTCCTGGAGAATCACTTACACCAACCTTCTGTTTTTGCTTTACGAACCCTTTGTTCCCCGACTCCCGGGCACGGAATCCCCGGTGAAAAGCAGCACCGAGTGGAAAGTTTTATGCCGGTATACGAGTGGCCACAACACTCGCACAAAAGATCTTTTCGAAAGAGTTTTGCCCCCGGAATTCGCGCTGCCAGCATCATTTCATGCGTTGTGCGG
>NC_064874.1:91019401-91036901 GCF_943734745.1 Anopheles darlingi
AAGAACGCTCTGAATGTTACTCTCTGCTAGGGTCCCAATTCTAAAAATGTCTCAGATGATTGTGGAGCTATCTTGAGATGATTTCGGTTCAGGCTGCAGCAAAACATAGTGATATGAGCTACAGCATGATATGGCGCTTATGATTGTGTGTTTTCACAAGATCTCTGGCAATCCCATCGGTGTTACTGAGTCAGGCATTGTTGAAAAAGGTCTGTTGATTGTTAAATAAAATGAATCAATCTTTTATTTTTGGAAATCTTGATTTATATAAATACACACCAGTTCCAGTCGCTTGAATAATAACGCTCTTTCCATTGTTCATATCAATGGACGTATCATCATTCTCGCGTAACTCAATCCATTCCAACCGTTTTTGAAATGATACCATTCCATTTTAGAATTTTCAACCTGATCGTTGTCTAAATACGGGCCGTTAAGATGTGCAGTATAGCAGTTATGAAACCACCAGCCTCCTGTCCACCTTCTTGCACAATTATGATTGCTCTTATCGTTTTTGCGATCCTTCGTCGTAAATTTCATTCCAACGTGCTGTTTCAAAGAATCGCCCACAGTGCCAGTATGACCGCCCAACACCTTAAGACTATAACCTTCGGATTCACTGCCGATCACAAACGCGTCATAGCGAGCGTATTTGTACTGCCCATCGAAGTCGATCATTTCTACCAGAAGCTCATGATCCTGCGCAGTCGTCATTTGATGAATACGTTCTAAGCCGATCCAGACTTCTTCTCCAACCGTACCAAATCCATTCCTATAGTCATTCCAATTTCGATCCATGTTGAGTGAGCCATCGTAACGATGATGAATGATCATCCAACCGCCTCCATGTTTATCTTGCTCACAAAAGGCACGGAAAGAGGGTAATGTATCCTTCGCACGGAAGTTGAAAACTCCAGATACCTTCACCGGTATATCTTTGCATGATCGAAATGATCCAAACTGCATGCGTGCCATAAGTTCCAGATACTTTCCTTCTCGATTATCGCGTATGGCGATATCACTTTGTTGTTTGGACAACTCCGTAAGCTTCAACGACAAATTGGTCAAGATCTCTTCCTCATAAGCCTGCTTTGAAGCGATCGTGGACATGATCTCTGTTTGCCACTTCAAACACTCATCACGGGTTTTCATAATTTCTTCTTGTTGCCTTTGCACCTCAGTTTGTAATCGCTCCATTGAGCTACTTATGCCATCGAGTTTTGATACGATGATTTCGAAGTAAAATTCACCAAACATTTTTTTGCTTTCAATAGGACGAACTATGCTTCCGGTGAACACTACATAGACCGCAAGTAGGAACCGAAACATCCCGTACATCTTGAAAAATGTGGCGGAACAATACTAAACACAATGCGAATCAAACGTCTACCACTCAACTGTTGCTTAAATAGAAGGCGTCCATTTCGATTTATTCGATGTTTAATAAGCACATGACGATAGGAGTTAGAGTAAGAACGCTCTGAATGGTATTCTGTGCTGGTTCTACGAATGGTTATCTGTTCTAAGTATGTCTCAGATGATTACGGTTAAATCTTGAGTAGGTGTCGGTTCAGGCCTAATCAAAACATAGTGATATGAGCTTACGGTTCGCTGGAATCAATTTAATCTCTGATGCGACCCCAAATCTGAACTGGAGGGGTTGGAAACATGTTTTTTTTAATTTCGTTGAACAGGAGGGAAAAAATCATCGTAAAATCGATTAAATACGCATTTTTGGTGCTAAAATGTGATAAATTTAATCAGACTTTTTAAGATAAGAAAATAACCAACTGCATTTTTGCAACCCACTGCAAAAATATGGAAAAGGAACGAAATACTTTCACTGCTCCAGCAAATAGAAGCACAAAGCTATTGTTCGGATATAAATGTGCTAAACGAAGATACCCAGTTTTGGATAGATATCTCCGCCATGCTGAAGGTTGTAGGCATCGAAGCGTCTCCGGAACATTGCCAAAGAAAGCGGCTCCTGCTGTACAACACATACCCTGCAAACCCAACACAGCAGAGGATTTTCTTTAAAATGGTTGACCAAATACATAATGCGGAATGATACATCTTCTGAAGGGGATGATGAAGAGCAAACGATTTGAAACGACGAGATGGAATGCGTAGCGTCTCCCGGCAATACAACGACTAAATACGAAACAATCGAGGTGGTTGCCGAATCAGCACACGAACAGAACGAAGCAGCGGAAACAGATGGAGAATCCAAGGTAGAAAACACCAGAAATGTTCTACAAGCTCGCATTTATTGGGAATAAATCGTCAACTGTATTGAAACTGAAGCAAACTATTGTGCAAGCAAGCTCACATATTCTCGAAAGACTCGTTTTTGAAGCATATCGTCCCGTCATTCGTTTGGTATATGATTTCTGTGTGACTCGTGCCCGGTACAATATTGGCCTGGTTTGATGCTGCAAGAAGAGAGCTACTTTAGCAACTACGCAAAGGCAATACAGGATGGCGTAATTTACTGGAAGGCTGCTGATTGTCCGCAGCTTGTGTCTCGGTCGGTTCATATTGTGTTGGCTCGTGAGACTCGTCCGAGCTTAGGCGCTCGGCTGCGGTGCACTGTGATGGAAAAGACAAACGGAATTAAGAAACGTTTGCAGCACAAACCCCGGATCAATCGAATCCTATACCTCTCGATATTTGGCCATGAACACCTTCAGCGGATCAATGTAGTTCTCGAAGCCGAGCGCGTACATAGAGCAAATGATATCTTCTGCATTGATCGTCTTCCGCTTCTCCATGTGGCACCGATCGCTGGCCTCGGATGTGAGGAATGATATGAACTCCGAAACACACTCTTGTATGCATTCGCGTGCATCCTTGGCAATCTTGCCATTAGGTGGTATGCCGCGTTTCATGATTTTCGTGATGTTGGCTATCGGCAGAAATCGGTCCTGTTCCCGGAGCGGGCAGCTCATTTTCAGGACGTTCTCTGCCCCCGAGTCATCCGACTGGGTGTCCTCTGCTCCAAAGGAAACGGAAATGAGTATCGCAAGGAAATGCACCACACCGTCGCAGTTTCTCACCTGTATCATCCTGCATTTTTTAATAACGATTTTGAGTCCGGAAAAATCGGTTTCACGGATTTTGGGATTTTTTGTTTTGGTTTTTCGCGTTTGTTTACCATTAAGCGGTGTTTCTTGTGCGCGCTAAAAGAGCTACCCAGATAGCAGTTAGAAGATCTTCTCTCTAGAGAATTTTGTGGGGAACGATTTTACAATTGCGAACGATTACCGCTTAAATTATTTATTTCGGTTGAGGTGTATGTATTGGTCTTTTACCGTTTGTTCTGCTTCCCGAAATCTGGCCAATTAGGCCGTGTTTCTTGTGCGCGCGAAAAGAGAACTCTTCTCAGTGCTATCTGGATTGAGGGAGACTTTGGCAGTTCTGGGAAGTAGCTATCTGGGTGTAAAACAAAAAAATCCAAAAGTTGTACGTAAAAATTTCCCTGTTTAAGTGCTGAAAAGTTTTAGTGCTGAAAATTAACAAACTTTAGCCCGTAAAATGGCTGCGGTAGAAACCAAACCGAAATCGTTGGACGAAGTAGCCGACGATGCAGACCAGAACGATGAGGATGAGGTTATTGCGAACGAAAATGTGACCGAGGCCAAGAAGAAAAAGAAGCGCTCAAAAAAGCCAAAAAAATCGGGTAAGTTTGGCCGGGTTCTTACCGGATCGCTACTCCGACCAGAGGGTCACGATGGCCAACTTCCGTTTCTTGTTCACTCGTTAATTCCTGTGCGGGTTCTTGCGGCCCGCTTGCTTGGATCCAGCGTTGAGGTTATGGTTGCACGTTGCGGGTTTATTTGCGCAAGAGAAACGAGAGCAATCCGACGCGCAATTTTGCCGGATTCGGTTACTAATCATTTCCGGGACATTCTCTTCTACAGCGGCCGAAAAGGAAGATGATGATGCGTTAAATGAGGCCTTAGCGGAACGCAAAGCGGCCGATCAGAAGTCGGCTGCCAAGGAGGAATCGAAGAAGAAGCCCGCCGCACCGGAAAATGGTGAAGAGGACGCCGAGGAGGAGGATGACGAAGAGGAGGGCGCCGAAACTCCGTCCACAGACGGCGCGAAGAAAAAGAAGAAGAAGCGTAACAAAAAGAAGGGAGGAGCGGGAGGTGGTGCTGCCGGTGGCGGTGCACCAGCGGGTGCCGGAGGCAATTTGAAGCTCACAGCTCCCTCCGTGCCGATATCGGAACAGTTCCCGGACGCAAAGTACCCCGAAGGACAGATTATGCAGTATCCTGATTCAACGACGGCCAAGGATCGGTTCACGAGTGAAGAAAAGCGAGCGCTGGATCGCATGCAGCTTGACATCTACAACGAACTGCGACAGGCGGCCGAAGCGCATCGTCAAACGCGCCAGTACATGCAGAAATGGATTAAACCGGGCATGACGATGATTGAGATTTGCGAGGAGCTGGAAGGGACCGCCCGTCGTCTGATCGGCGAGAAGGGTCTGGAGGCGGGCTTAGCCTTCCCGACCGGTTGCTCGAGGAATCACTGTGCGGCACATTACACACCGAACGCCGGTGATCCCACGGTGTTGCTGTACGATGATGTGACGAAGATCGATTTCGGAACGCACATCAAGGGACGCATTATCGATTGTGCGTTTACGCTGTCGTTCAACCCGAAGTACGATAAGTTACTGGAGGCGGTCCGGGAGGCGACGGAAACCGGCATCCGGGAAGCGGGAATCGACGTTAGGCTGTGCGATATCGGTGCGGCCATCCAGGAGGTCATGGAATCGTACGAGGTCGAGCTGGACGGCAAAACGTACCAGGTGAAGAGCATCCGCAACCTGAACGGTCACTCGATCAGCCCGTACAGGATCCATGCCGGTAAAACGGTCCCCATCGTGAAGGGTGGCGAGACGACGCGAATGGAGGAGAACGAGTTCTACGCCATCGAAACGTTTGGTTCCACCGGTCGTGGTCTGGTGCACGATGATATGGATTGCTCGCACTACATGAAGAATTTCGATGCACCGATGGTGCCACTACGGCTTCAATCCTCCAAGCAGCTACTGGGCACGATCTGTCGGAACTTTGGCACGCTAGCGTTCTGCAAGCGCTGGTTGGACCGTGCTGGTGCGACCAAGTATCAGATGGCACTAAAGGATCTGTGCGATAAGGGTATCGTCGAGGCATATCCACCACTTTGCGACGTCAAGGGCAGTTTCACGGCCCAGTACGAACACACGATCATGTTGCGACCGACCTGCAAGGAAGTGGTGTCCCGTGGCGATGACTACTGAGATGGGCTGGACAGATGCTGGACCCACGGAAGAACTAGAGCGTCGAGTACGAAGAGCATTGGTTTGATGTTTTGTTCTGTACCACCGACACATCGCCGCCTGGCCGATCGCTTTCGTTAACACAGCACCGATCAAAGGTTTGGTTTTCGATCATAATGCGTTGTTCACAAACATTTGTCATCCGTTGTAATAAAGCGAGATTCGTAAAGATGATAAGGAAGGTGTGTTTATAGTTGCTACATTTTATGCGCTCACGGTCCACAGACACGCATTATCTAGCATCAGGATGCATCATCACTCGCGGTCATGGTTTGTATATCTCTCGATCTCTCTGCTCCCTGCGCGTTACATGCAAATTAATTAAATTCAAATGCATTTGCTCACCCTGGTGCACACGAGGTGGTCCAGGTCTCTACACCTCTGCGACCTCCGACCGTCGACTGCACGTCACGTTCCTGCACACGCCAATCAAGCACTCGGCACGCACGTAGGTGCATTACTCATCCGGTCGCTAGTTATGATCGGCGATGCTAGGCGATTGTCTTATGCTGCGTGTAGTGTAATGATCGTGCGGTTAAAGTACACGCGCCAAGGAACCGATCTTGAACTAGGACGACGACATTTTCAAGCAACTTCCGCTCATGTCTTGGTGGTGTAAGCGATGCAGATTGGCGTTGAGCATATCAAATTTTCTTGCTAATTTGCACAAACTCAAATGCAACGGATACGATCAGTGCTGGATCTCTGGAAATCGCCAAAAAGCGGGCGCGCGTTGGCGAACCGAGTGGCGGGGTCACAATGGCCCCACGGTTCTTCTGCATTACGTAATTGGATGTAATGACATAAAACATTCATGAAACTCAAGAAATCACACACAGGGCGCACAGGCGATCACGAGCAAGCAGCAGCTGGTGTTGGTGGTGGTGTGGTGTCGTGTGGTTCGCGGTCATGACGCGCCTCAAAGTGCGTTGAGCTTGGCGAGGGACGGGGAGGAGGAGTGGGAAAGAGTGGTGCGTCGAAAACAGGTTAGCTAAGGGGCCGTTTTAGAGAGGGAGAGACCCTCCACCGCGTGTAGGTCACTGGCGAGGGAATGACTCTGTTTTTTTTACTCTCCATTTTTGCGAGACCAAATCGAATTCGATTCGTTTCGAGTGTCTACCACAGGTCGCAATTGGGGCATCGAGGTTTTTGAAGCGCGTTTTTCGCTCTTGCTGGCTGGCCATCAGCACGGATCGGATCGTGACACCGCACCGCGCACTCGCGTGCAACGAGTCCACGTGACACGCTAGTCCAGCAGCTGGCGTGGCATGCGATCGCTTCGAGCTTAGGAGCGTGAAGAGTTTTGGAAGATTAACGAGTGAAAGGTGTCCCCCTTCCCTGGCGCTCCTTCTCTCGGGGAGCGGGGGTTCATGTTCATGTCACTCTGGTGCCGTCTGCGGTGGCTCTGTTGGTGAAGGTTGCGGATCAGCACCGCAGAGCGCAGCGGCGCTGTGAATGAAGTTCCATTTGGTGGAACCTTCGGTCCAGCAGCATCAAGCACCGAGCCAACGAGATATGGCCACGATTGGCGTTCAGGATCGGTAGTTTAGCCAGCACGACGGAGCTGGCCATGGGCTTGATCTTGATGGAATGTTTTTGAGAAACACTTGGGGGCAACGGTCGTCCGCGGCGCGCACAATTCAAATACATATGGATGCTCGATTTGGGAGAGAACGGCGGTTTGGTGAAGCAAAAATTAGGGTCAATGCCGAGCAGCGTAATGAAACAACCTCCGGTGTTGATTGAGCTTTGTTCCCGCGTAAATCTCCTTACCGGTGCTCTTTTGGATCGTCTTCAACCGACCAGCGGCGCTAGCGTTTAATCCGCGGACCTCGGTGGGATTTAGATAATGTCCGAAAGCCCCTAACGCCCGAAAAAAACCCCTCAAAATGCTCCAATTACTGGCGCCAGTTATTCTACTTTTTATTCCGGAAAATGCGATACCTAGTTTTCCGACTCGATTCGTCGTCGTCGTGGTAGCTTCCCTTTCTTCTTTTGTGACCTACCGTTGAATGGATGAATGAATCGAGCTTCTTTCATCTCCCATTCACCAATGCGCTCGCCCTCCCCCCACATACCATCAGCTGTACCGTGGTGTTTTAATCAAATCGTGGGAATCGTGGCGTCGAGTGCGATAAGCGCATGAAATCGCTTCGGTGACGTACCTCGTGGAGGGTGTGCAATGTGTTGAGGTGCAAGGGAAGGAGGAAGAAACCGGTATGAATGGAAATTCGAGCGGCATATTCGAGCCACGAATCGTCGTCGTCGTCGTCGTCGGCCGAGTGGCCACACACGTGATTTTTCGTGTTTCCGCGAACGTGGCGTCGTCGTGCATCATCGCGTGAGCTCCACCACGAACGACGAGCGCCCCCAGAGACCGGCATCAGCGTAAGAGAATGTGGAGAGCAGGCAAACCGCGAGATGGAGCCGCTTAGTGCTCCACCAGCATGGAGAGAAAATGCATAGAAAAATATCGGCAGGAATCGTTATCAGATCCGATATTCTTATTTTGTAAAACGATTTCAATTCAGTGAAAGAATTTCACAAACATAACACCAACATATGGTGTAACCTCACCAGGAGCCGATTGGGCAGAGCATTACTAATTTACTCTCTTGATCCTTCGGCGGTTCGACCCCACTTTGGGGGGCGACCCGAAGTGAAACATCGGGTTTCTCTCACAAAGTCTGAGTATCCTGCAGAGCTCACGCAACTGCCGAGCTGCCGACCCGTCGTACGTCGTACATCGCGCAAAACCTTGGACGAGACCTGCGGACCAACCAGACCAAAGCAACTAGAGCCGCGCTGCTGCTAGTGGTGTTGTGTACTCTCAGCGCGCCCTCCACATAGTATAGTGGGGTACTGACGACAACGACGATGACGACGACGACGACGACGTAGCAGCAACCACGCAGTCAGCCAGCTAGCCAGCCAGGCCAGCCATCTAGGCAGTTAGGCCGCCAGCGAGCAAGCAACGCGTCTGACCTAGTAGTAGTCGACAGTTGCGTTCGATCATTCAACCAGAACGGTGTTCCCTCCTAACACGACGTTGCGTCACGTGCGCGTAGTGTGTCACATCTCTCACCTCCGGTGCAGTCTCTAGTGTCGTGGTACGTGGTACGTCATAAGGTATACTACCTACATAAGGTCCTTGAGGGGCTCCTTCTGCTGGAGATGATCCTTTGCAGAGGTACCAGCATAGAGCATGTTTGTTGTGGCAACAACACACAACAACACAAGCTCACGTGGTGGTGTAGTGACCGCGTTCCCCTGCTGTGGTGCTTTAACTCCTTCTCCTCGGATAGCCGGCCTCAGACCAACAACCAGAGGCCCACAGCGTGCTAGCGTGGTGTATCAGTGTGTGCGTAATTACGGTCGGATTTTTTTTGCCTTTTGAGGGTCACAAACTGCTGCTGCTGCTGCTGCCTTGCTTCGTTCCTGACGTCCATCGATGGTGCACTAACTAGGTGCCTGCGTCGAGCGAGCCCCCGATGTGCGTTCAGAGCTGTGGTGGTACAGAGACACCACCATCGCCACCATCGACGACCTTACGCAGGCAGCTGATAGCAGACTGGGTGTCGTCAAAAGGGCTTTACATCCTCGTGCGACCAGCGCGAGACAATCGGGAAACCACGAGAGAAGTACAGAAGTGTCTGGGTGGTGCCAAAGGTGTGCTGTTGATTGTGAGAGGACGGATCGTGGTGCGTGGTCGCGAGAGTACAGACAGTGTGAGCAGGCCACGCATGTACTACTACTAAAACGCGCGGTGCCCCTTCACCGAAAAGGGTCGGATATGGTGTGGTGCACCCACAGTAACCGACCACCCCCCTCCCCGCCCATCCCGCAAGGTTTTCGTCTTTCGTCGCCCTCCATTTTTGCGCTCTTCACCTTCACGCGTGTTCGCTTGCGCTCTCCATCGCTTCGATCAGTGTATTATCGTGCGTGCGCTAGTGCGTGTGTGTGTGTATGTATGTGTGGCTGTGTGCAATGGACGCGCGCGTGCATTTTGCGTGCAACGCTGGTCTCTGCTTGAGCGGGGAGGGCCGGGTGTCCCTCTGAGTCGGATACTTGGATCGAGTTTTGTTACTTTTTTTTTGCTTTCGGCTTGTTCGGTGGTTTGGTCGCAGCAACCGGTGGCATAGTGCTGTGCAATGGCCAACGTGATGATAGTCGTGATGGTGGTCGTAGTGGATGTGATTTTTATTTAGTCGTCGTTGCCATCGAGCTCAAGAACTGTTACTTCGATCCCCGGGGGGAGAGTGAGTTGACCGCGTGGAATGCAGTATCGCCAAGTTGCTCTGCCTCTCCGCAGCGGTGGTTGAATACCGGATCATGTACACACAGCACCAGAGCCTCGGATGCTCGCATCGGAACACCGGTTTATGGGTTGGGATTATGTAGGAAGCGCTACGAGATGCTAACCACCCCTAATGATCCGAAGCGGAATGAGGACGGTGGTGGTTGTTTTGAACTTTCATCCTCATTAGCCCGTGCACCGGGGCGATGCTGCTACTGCTCCGGTACAGCAGCTGTGCGCTTTAGCATGGTAATGGAGCATAGCAGTGACAGGGCACTCGAGAGTAGGGCCGTACCGTACGACCAAAACCGTAGTACCACACACACACACACACACATAAACACACCGGTACTAAACCGTTTTGCAAACTCACATTGAGGTTAATTCGATGGTATCCTCGTGCTTGAAATGTGTAATTGTGTCGCAACTAGCGATGGTACCATGTTGTAATGCCGTTTCATTTTTCGCCTTCCTTCCACCCGTACGCTATCCTTGTTTCTGATTGTTGAAAGTGTTGTCCTCTCGACGCGGACTCTACGGCGACGGTGACGCATCGTTCGATGACGATGATGATGCCACCCAGACGCCGCTTGAAATGCCGAAACGCTCGCGCCGATCGGCCAAACGTCGCGACAACGGACGATACGGGGAGGACCTTTTTTTAAAAAAAAACACACACACACACACACATTTTGCGCTCGCAGCCATAGTTGGCAAAATTCCTGCCACCCGATGCCAAGTGTGGAGTGAACCAGAAATGGTCACGCGGCCGCGAGACTACGCGGCGTACTCGCTGGTACGCTGGTCGTCACGGTTTGGCCAAACAACTGCTACTGCTACTGGGACATTCATTTTATCCGGGTTCCACATGCTCTACGCTTTGTACCAGTATTCGAGCCAAAAGTGCCGATTGCCACGGAAGAAAATACATGATCACCGCCCACCAACGGACCCGATGATGATGGCACTGACGGGACTGATCGAATAGGAATCTGAGGCCGTGTATCTCAGATGCCTGTGTGTGTGTGCGCGAAAGTGGGAACAAATTAATGGAGCGGATAATTTCGAAATTTATTTCCCTCGCAGCACACATTCCCTTCCTTTCAAGACGACGCGTCCCGGAAGCTGAGACAGTGCCACATTCCAACGCCCCGAAAAACACCCCCTCGGTTTGGGGTAGTTCGGGGGCGGTGAGGTTGAGATTGTTTGTCTGGGTTGTAAAAGGGAGACTCCCGGCACCCCAAAGGCGCTAGGCTATAATTGCTATCTTCGGCGTCATAAAATCATCAAATCACATCCACAATAAAATCGTATAAATGATCCATCCATTTGGCAAATTGTGGCCGGCCGGCACCGTCACGTCCGGCCCCCTGGTTTGGGTTTTGGGGTAAGTTGGGAGAGGAGTACGGTGAAATTAATGTGCCAAAACGGTCGGACGGGGAATGCAACAGCAAGAAACGTCCGCGAGTCTTATCGCGCTGAGACAGAAACGCGAAAGACGATGCACAACTCCAGGTCCGGATCATCGTCATGCACTGCACTGCCACTGCCACTGTCCACCCACCGCGCTAGCCGCCGGTCAAGGGTGCGAGGGAAGATTTATAAATAAATAAATTTCCAACCGCCAGAAATCGGATCGTACATCGTACGTTGCGCGGTCCGCCTTTTTGGTGGTGCTCCCGGTTGCGTTTCCCTTCACCATCTTTTTTTTTTGTGTGTTGCTGTTGAAGATGTTTGAATCGTAAATGAATGTGCCACCCGAAGTCATCAATAATCTGTCGGCGGTCGGTGGTGGTCGTCGTCGTCGCCGCCGTTACATCGACCGTTGCGATCACGAGACGAGAAGATGTACGAGTGAAGGTAGACGAAATATGGGAAAAAACATGAAAGATGTTCGCGTGCAAAGCCCGCGTGAAGCCCACGGGCAACAGCAGCGGCAGCAACAGCACCCTCTGTCTCATAATTATGCATAAATTTATGCACGACCCCCTTCCCGGCCGACAATCCGAGCGTGGTTCGCGTGTCACTCGCTACCGTCGCGATGGGTGCGCGAATGCTTAATGAAGAGATGAAGTTGGGGAGTTGTCGAGGTCGCGCGTGCAGCGAAAATGAAGAATGCGACCGGATTTCTTATCGCTTTTTTTTCGTTGCAGAAGAAGATTCTTAGCTTCTTAACTGAATTCTGTATTACAAAAAAGTGCGCGGAATGAGAATGGAGGTTAAGAGAGTGAGTTTTGTGCACAAGAAAATTGAAGCGAACCAGTGATCGTGTTGTTTGTGATACTGACAAGTTCTTCTAAACGGTCTGTTCGATGCAAATGTGACCAGAAAGAAAGCGAAATCGGTGATCGTGACAGTGTTTGTGATTGTGGAACGCGCCGCAATGAAATTGTGAAACGAATGAAGATAAATTGTTAAACAGATTGGATGAATGAAACGCGAGAACGAGTCATAACAAGCGCCAGAGATAAGTGATCGTTAGAAAGTGGTTCGAGATTACGAGCAGCAACGATCGAAATCGAATAACACCATCAAAGGCGAGCATCAAACGGTAAGCCAATGCCGCAAAACCCAACCGCAAACTGACACTAAACAGACACTCGGCCTTAGTCTCATATGAGGAAAAATAACTTCAAGTTCCTTAACAACAACCTTCTCTTCATATCGGTGATAATACTCGGTACTCGGCTCAAGTTGCAAAGTTGCGTTGATAGGATCCATTAGCATCAAATTAAACTTCATAAGCATGTGCCACGAACTAGCGTGCTCTTGGAAAAACGCTTCACTTTCTTAGAACACATCCATCCTAAATTATGCATCACCTTGTGACCAACCTTTAGCATCGTTTACGGTTATGAAACTCTGGCAACCTCGGCAAAACCCGGCAAAAGCCCCAACGTTTCGCTTCATCTACTCCAGTTACAGCGTCTTGTTTGTTTTAAAGCATGCCCGGCAAGTGGAACGCATGCCCCTGTTTTTCGCGTGATTCCATACGGAAGCGGCCACTTTTGGAATGGTTGAAGAAAAGGTTTTTCCGGTCCGACGTCTGCAAGAAGGCTGAAGTGATCGCACACAAAGGGAGCCGCAGACCTTTAAAGAGAATCATCCATTTTTCTTTCCGCATTTTTTGTGTTGTTTCGAATCCCAGCCAACCAGCCATCCTGTGTGGCCACCGCGTTCTACCAAAGCGAACTTTGGGTTTGTAATTAAAGGGCCATATTCTCCGCTGTCCGGACGAAGTGCTCGGAAGGCGCGCGGGCGCGTTGTCTTGTGGTTTTATGATGCTCGAATTTGCCAGCCACTGTGCTTTTATGGATCACCAAAAGCGAACGCACGGTCCGTCAAAAAGGCTGAATGAGTTTGTGGCGTCAGTAAACCGGATGATGGTTCCGGCACGCAGCGGGAGGGAAACCACCATCGTTTACCACTAATTATGGACCCTTTTTAATGCGCCCAGCCCCCAGTCTGTGGGGCCTAAGACACCCCAAAGAGAACCATAATTGAGATGCTAAATATCTCGTATAATCGAGTAATTCCCCTCCTGTTTCCGTTCGGAATTGCTTCAGTAGTCTTGCAATTGCGGGATGTCCACAATGAGGTGGTGTGCGTTTCAATTGCCTTCAAAAGTGGAATGAAATGAAACAAATTGTGGCTGAACACTGTGGAGAAGTCTTAATTACGATCAAGACCTCAAACAGTCTAGCCTTTTCTATTGAAACCACAAACACCACAACACAGCAAACGTGGCGGCCAATCAATCGCATTGAACGAAAAAAGGCTGCACGAAGAACCGTAGCTCCTCGTAAGCAATATTTATTAATTATCTTATTAACCTTCGACAAATCCTTGCGCTGCAGGACTCAGCGAACGGCGAAGCACGACGGTACGGATCGTACCCTGTACTAACGACTCAATTACCGAATCCATACGCTTTCGTGGATCCTTCCACCGTATCCAACGGCTGCAAACCGGTGCCCAACGATACAACTTCGTTCGTTTGGTTCGTCCTTTTTGGTTCGTATCGGCCGGGTCGGGTCCCTCCCTCCTTGTGAGTCCCTCTGTCCCGTTGTTTACAGTGACCGGCATAAGTAAAAGCCCACCCCTAGATTTTTGTAGATTTTTGACTATAAATTCTACATTTTCTATCGTATCCGGCAAGTGTTGTGTTTTTCTTGTAGGTTTAACATTCCTCTTTCAGTTTCACTAGCTTTCATCTCGATTGGATTGATAACAAATTTTTGATAAATGTTTAAATGAGAGATGGTCGATCACAGATGTGACAAAAGTAAAAGCCCACTTTACAATAAATATTATTGTGACTCTAATAAAGCCCTCTGGTTACTATATCTTTGTTAGGCCTTTAGTTTGCATCTGTTTTAAAGTTTTAGGTCCCCCCCTCCCCCCCATTATTGTTTACAGTAATTTAATCCATCAATCGTAGCAGTTCCAGTAGTAAGTCGATTGCACACGGGTTTTCGCTAAAGAAATGAGTGTATGGGAGGAAAAAAAATCGTTGCATGCACGAAATCTTCTTATGCAGCATTGATTCAATCATGTGTCTCAACAGATATTAACAGAAAAAATATTATTAGTAGGGGACACCTTTATGCCATCATGACTAATCACCAATGTTCATCAGAACAGCAAATGAGATTTTAAAACGGACGTTCTGGGAAGACGAATGATCAAACAAATGATAAAAGCCATTCCGGAGATTAGGAAATCGTTAGAATTAACTATCTGTTCCATCATGAAAACCCTGTCGCTGTCTATTTTGGAGCAAACTATGCCACATTAGATTAGCTCTACATGAGTACAAGAGTGCGTATGCTAAAAGTCTTCCGTTTCTAAGCCAAAAATATGGTTAAACGTTTGAATTTCACCCGGAAATGTGTAACCAAGTTAAAATAAGGCTAGAGCAATGTTCTATAGTCTGACGAATCATAAATGGAAACATTTAGTATAAACTATCACGAAAGAGATTGGCGGAAAATAAACCATGGTTTGCAAGAACGTAATGTACCGGTCATAATCAAGCACGTAGGTGGTAGTATGAAGTTGCGGGGTGTATTTTCCATGGGTCTTGTGGACAATTTAAAGAAAAGGATGGTATTACGGCGGGCGAAAATAATGTTGACACCCTTAATAACTATTTGATGGACTCAGTACGAATAAGCCCATTTAAAAGCACTCTTGTTATGCTACAGGGCAGAGATCACAAACATACTGCTAAAATAACTAATATTTTTTAATGTTCCCGCGTCACTCCCCTTCTCAAATGGCCTTCTCAAAGCCCAGATTTTCAACGGATCAAGAATTTTTCGGAAATTTTAGATAAAAATTTCATTAAGAATTATGTTATTATCAAAACAATTATTTTTTTGAATGTTATTCAACAAGTTTGAACCTCAATACACCTGAAATCGTATAGACGGCATGCCAAAACACCTGTAACTTAAAATCCGAGCTAAGGATGGACCATATTCATTGTTAAGGAAATTTCATTGTAGGTGGGCTTTTACTTTTGTCACATCTGTGATCGACCATCTCTTATTTAAACATTTATTAAAAATTTGTTATCGATCCAATCGAGATGAAAGCTAGTGAAACTGAAAGAGGAATGTTAAACCTACAAGAAAAACACAACACTTGCCGGATACGATAGAAAATATAGGATTTACAATCGAAAATCTACAAAAATCTAGGGGTGGGCTTTTACTTATGCCGGTCACTGTATGCTCTCGTTACCAAACAACGTTAGCTGGATATCTATTTATCGCTCCCATACATACCCGGGTACCGGGGGTTCGAAGCACGTACTAGCACGCTGCTACACCCTCTCGAGCGCCATAGATGGAACAACTTTCTGCTCGTCGATCGCCCACACGACCTCCGCACCTCCATTTTCCTGTGATCTTCTGTGGCCAAACAGTTACCGAAACATCGAGTACCACGAGCCCAGTGCGGGTGACGGTTGGGGAAGAGAAGTCGAAGAAAAGGTCACGTCATCGAAGCGAACCCCGAAAGTGGGTTACTCGGGCTCGGGCCAGCATGCAATCTTTGCTCTTCGCTACGCCGCTCCGCGCTCCACCGATTGATTCGTGCGGCCAGGGCATAAGGGAATGAATATTGTTTTGCGTTCGCTTGTATCGTTTGATCGCGGCGTCCCCACCCTGGTACACGTTCTCGATGCTCTAAGTGTCCTTCTGATGGTTTGCTTGCACAAGCAGTCTTGTTAAGCGGATAGCGGAGCGTGTACTCGGCCCCCCGTTTAGTCCCAGGCTTCGACTGCACCTCTTGGACTGGGACTAACCTGATGATATTGATGCGTCCTAGTGTTTTGGCCCAGATTCCAATAGGAAGCAAGCACGTCCCGTTATTCCCGTCAGTAAATGAAGAGAGCCAACGAGAACTTTGTCATCCGTCCGGAAAAAGGCGTCCCAAGTTCGTTCTGTCGTCATCTTTCAGCCGATCGACCCACTTCTTACGGGCTCCATCGTCCACCATGGTCTGGCTAAATTCCTCTTTTCCGTTCACTTGCACTCCGCCTGTCGCCTACTGCTGTGTCCGAAGGGTGGAAGAGCAGGAACCAAATGCGTGTGTAATGGGCATCACTTGGCTCCTTCGATAGGTCTGGGGAAAACTGCGTAAAATAGGACAATGATGCGAACGCTCGCCAATGGAGGAAGACTAGCCAAAGCATGCCATGGAAAGGGAGAAAAAGAAATGGCAGCGAAAAACAGCCGGGGAAATGAATGAGATGCCCAACTATCAAAAACAAACAGAGGCGACATCACAATGGAATTGTAGCAGGAGGATAAGGAAAATGAAGAGCAAAAGAAAAAAATGCTTTCGCCCTCTCGCCCCCTCCCAGCGGAAGGCGGAAATGGCGCTGTGAACGGAAACTTAAATATCATGACGACCATCCGCATCTGCCCTACTTCTCGTCGGTCTGCCACGCCACGATTCCCTGTGGTTAGTGTAGCCATCGGTTCGATGGTCTGTTGGATTGGCATGGAGTACGCCAGCAGCAGCAGCTGGGAACGGCGCTGTCCTTTGCCGTTGCTTCCGGTCCAGCGTGGGTTATTGGTTTGTTTACTTTCCAGTTTTTCCTTCCTCGTTTTCGGTTCTCCAGTTCTCATTCGCTGTTATCAGGACGTTCTTGGTGTCATGCCGTTTTGGGCCGTGGGCTCAGTTTTGGGCGTACACAGCCTCCCACTCCCGCCTCGTTATGCTGCCTCGCAAATAGAGCGTGACGTGGTGGTGATTGGTGGTGGAAAATTGATAATTCTCTCCATCTCTATTGTGGAGGATGACTGCAACTTTGCCTCGTGGGATTTGCATCGGCGGTCTCGGAGTCGGTTACATCAAATCTGACCGTAAGTCGGTTGGTCGACACGACAGAGGATAGTCCTAGTGGTTGGTAGTTCCGGCTTTATCCGGCTTGTTTACCCCCCCCCCCCCCCCCCAACGGAACATACAGAGAATCTCGGGAAGTGGATTTAGGTTTCCGGTATCCGGTGCGGTGGTCGGATTTTCGATGAAGTTCTGCTCTACGAGGGTTGATTAATGGTATTTTAATGATCGGCCACGCGGGATGGATTTTTCATCGGCAGTTGTGTTAGTTTTCCGTTTCCGCATTGATTTATGTGCCCTCGCATATTTACATACCCGGGATCGGATTCCCCACGAACAACGATTTATTTTATCTGGATGTTCACGTTTGCTAGGGTTATCTCGATTGGTTATTGGTTTTAAAATAAATCGGATTGTCCTTTCGTTGAAAAGGGTAGCTAGATAGGGTTGGAAGTTAATTGGACATTCATGTTGCTCCCCGGAGATTATTGAGGTGCTTTTATTGTAAACTC
>NC_064874.1:91039401-91106901 GCF_943734745.1 Anopheles darlingi
TGTGCCGTGCTGTGCTGCAGACCGCTCGATGCAATTTCCGTGCCAGGCCAAGCCGTTTGTGAGCATGGTGGAACCAGCTCTCACTGCTAGCTGTAAGAGTAAATAAATTGGAACATCACATGTTTTGAGGCGAATGTTGATTGAGATGAATGTTCGCTGCAAGCGTACATTCGTTCGTTCTTCTCAATTTGCGACAAGAACTGTACGACTGTTGTGCTGTGTGTGTGTGTGCTCTGTTGTTCTGCGAATTATTTTCCTTTCTCACCCTTTTCCGTTTTTGATAATTGCGAGCACTAGAAACATGCACTGGAGGCACTTGCTATACAATTATTTCGATGAAAAGTTCGTCGAATTCAGCGACACTTGAACATTGCACACAAAGACGTCGTCTTAAAAGCATGACCTTTCGGATGCCCGCAAGTAGGTGAATGTAAACTTGTGTAATAACATGTGTCTACAGCGTCATTAAGAGGCGCGTTGATGCCAAAGATCATCAGCGGCGCGAGGTTCAGCTCGTCCTCCTTCGTTTTCAATCAAAGCCCATCTTCTCGATTTATCATCCGGCCTGGTGTCATCGACACATGTCATCGTTGACCCCGTATGTACCCCGCGGTGACCTTTAGTAGCAATTAAACTCACTAGCATACTCACTCTCCTTCCCCTTTCCTCACCTCAATAAGTGGTCCCATTAATCATGACGCATAGAATAATTCCGAGAGAAGAGGCAAATTCCTATCTAATGCTTCCCCTCTACCACTTGTCATTACGCTGACATTGTGGAAATTTATCGTTTGGTAAGTGTCCCCCGCACACACACCTTTGCATTTGCTTGAGTGACGATGACACCGGCCTAGCCTCTTCTAGCCTTAGGCTTAAGTGCTTTGATTTTGGCGCTGCGGAGCAGGTTTTTCGCAAACTCATTTCACGAGCAGTCGGTGCGCATCATCAGATACACACAGACGCACACAGGGTTGGCGCGAAAGGGTTCTCCTTCTCGATGACACTCGAAGAGGAGGTGGTCACTGCGGTGGGTGGTAACAGTTCTCACTTCTCACGGTCATTCATTAATCATTGTTTAGGGCTAGGCGCCCATCACACGAAGGCAGGTTGCAGGTTCCGCTTGGTCACCGCGGTTTGGTACCAGGCCACTGACCGAAGAGGCCGCTGATTAGTCGAAGTCGAGGGCGACATGCAACATCCGCGGTTGCCGTCGTCGTCGTCGACGTCGTCGCCATGGTGTCTCGTCCATCGCGCAGTATTTGCTGATGATGCAATGAAGAGGACCTTCGGTGACCCTTAATCCGAAACAAGGAACGTCGTGGCGGGCCTCAGGTTGGCCTTTCATTTGTCAGCTCACTCGCTCGCTCGCTCGCGCTCTTGCGGGTTAATCTGGAAGCGTGGAAGCGTCAGAAGTGGCTTCCATTAATCACATTTGACTATTGTTCACTTCTGGGCACTGGGTTTTGGGGCCTAGTGGTGGTGGGCCCCATGTGCTGCTTCACGACACCTCCCATAATGAAGGGTGCCCCGTTCGTCGAGGACACTGCTTCAAGGTGTTGTCTCCCCTAAAAGGCCACAAACATTTATCAAAAATGATGCCAACCAAACGAAAGGAGTGCCAGAAAGATGATTCCATTGGGCCTCCGTGCTTGGTGTGGCGCACCTTCTGCATGATGCAATGCTGATCCATCGCTGGTGACAAATCGTAGAGTGCGCTGGCTTTCTGTATGCCATTCTACTGACTTGCATAAGCAACCATTGCTTGCCAATAGCTCTCTACATTATTTAGTTACTTTTGCTGAAGAGATTGTGACATTTTGACCTGGAACAATAGTCACTCCAGTCGTAACCCTATTTGGTACATGCGTCATCGACAACCAGGTAAAGGTCATCTGTTCTGCAAGATGCTAGAAACTCACGAGTACAGTGTGTTATCTGACTATTTATTTTCATTCCACCAGAGTTGAATCAGCGTTTGCATGCGTTCGTCGCGCAGAAGACAGAAATCCAACGGAATCTTGGCTGTTGGCATCGCAGACCGTACCAGATGTTTCAATTTACCAGTTCCCGGGATTAGCAGGCAAGCCACTCCATGCAGTATGCGCAGTGTGGTTGTAAAAACATGCCACATGCCTCGGATGTACGGACGGAGCAGCATTTCCTTCCTTTCGAACCGATTGGATGCAGCGGCCCATTCGTGCGCTCACCTGAAGGCAGAAAGCGAGTGTTGTTTCACCGTTCGCGTGCCAGTGTGCCAGTGTGCGCGGTTTTCGCGGACGTCATCGCTTTTCATTGTCAAGGCATTGGCCGAGGGACAGCGAGACCGAGCCCGAGTGGAGCAGCAAACCTCTTGGTGCTGGGATGGTGTTTGGATGGTATGAATAATGCGTTCATTTCCCTCGCCAGCCAGAGTGCAATGGAGCGCAGGGGCAGTGAAGTGCCAAGCATCGCCCTCGTACCCGCTCGGTTCCCGGTTAGCAATCCCTTGTTTCCTGTGGCTTACTCCCGCGCTCCGGACCGGTTGCAAGTCCTTCGAATCTCGACGCCAAACGATGAGTATAATGGAAAATGGAAAATTTACGACCCACTGGGACTGGCCACTGCTAGTAATGAGGAGTAAAGGCCAGTAGCAGCAGCAGCAGCAGCAGCAAACGCCAAACCGGATGATCTATCAGCCACGCAGACGTTCCGCTGGTTGCAAACGATGGCCGCTTTTTGGCTGCTGCTGCTGCTGCTTCTGTGTGCGATGTAGATCGATTATGTTTGTTTTAAAATTAACCGACCTTCTTTGGGCTGGGCACACGCAGACGCGCACAGCACCAGTGGCTGACAGTTTCTAGTAACACCCCGGGAAGAGAGGTCACTGTTATGCACCACCACAATGCTACCCGTTTGTGTTGGCAAAATTAATTACTTCACCGGGCTCATTGAAAACGATCAACCAAAACCCTCCGGTAGGGACACAACGGTTATGTTTTTCGGTGCGCCCTGGTAGTGGAAGGAAAACATTTTCCTGGACCAATCATGCCGCACTAGCACGAGCAGAGGGGGAACCATTACATTCCAGCTCGACTGCTGTGGTTGGCTGTCGAGAGGACGATAAAAGCGAAAATATTCAAACGCTTTTTGACGAGACTCGGAGTTGGAGTGGCTCGAAACGATGCTCGCCACATCACCACCACCCAGCAGCAGCATTGAAAGGCAAACCACTAGCACTAGCGACCGCAACTATGTTGGAGCGGAATCTCGAATTTTACGACCATTTTCGGGCAGCGGCATAAACCGTGGTGGGGCGGTGGGAGGATGAAAATCTGAGTGCGAAGAATTTTAATTTCTCCAAAACGCGGCTAGGGGGGCAGTGGTTGCAAAATAAGCATCGAAGAAGAATGTTGCCTCGCACCACATATCGCACTGGATGGAAATTTATCGGCCAGCATCGTCGTGGTGGTGGCGCTGATGCTGCATTATGCATAGCGCAACATTGTAGTGCACTCGCAGTAGTGGAAGGAAGACGTTCAATCCTCTTCAGTGCAGGGCAGGAAGAAAGGCTCATTTAACGATACCGGGAGCTTAGGTTTTTGAGAAATAATGTTTGCTCGGCGTTGGGTGTATTGTGGTAGAAATGAGAGAAATTCCTTTCCGGACATTTGTTTAACGTAGCGTGGTTGTTTAATGGGTGACTATTACAAAAAAAAAAAGTTATTTCATCTCATTGTGTGTGTCATGGTTGCAGTTCCTATGCCAACGCAACATAGAAGTTAACCAATCATTTCAAAGTGCATCACTGGCTACTTTAAACCGAGTGCATCAAGCGGATTAGTTGGATGAAATACTTTACAAAACGGTGTCATAACAACGACACCGCCATCGCCCCGAACGTTGGTGTTGAAATGATTTACTGTTTATTCGTTCGCTTGGTAAGCATCTTGTGCCACTTCATCTCAAACGCCAATAAAAGCGTACCGAGGGAAAGGCGAATCGGTTTGGTTGGTTGGCTGGAAAACAAGAGTGCATTTTTACGATAACTCTCTGCAATTTACGATCACGACACTAAAATATCGAATCAAGTCGCTTGTAAAGCTAAATTAATACCCGGACCCCGGTAAAGTGAAATTGTGTTCCAAAGGACACAAACACACACAAGCACACTCTTCCACGGCTCAAATGCTCATGATGAAGTGCTTCCGTAGTACCCGGGAGTGGAGCGATCCCAGAAGCCAACCACCTCATCGTCCCTGCGGTTGGTTTTGTGTTGATCTTTCCTTCTTAATCCGTCGCCTCGCTGCTTGCAAACAAGCGGAGCGGAGAGCACGGTCGCACCGGAAAGATGATTGAATCATGGGGAAACCACGCTAAATCAACAGAACAAGGGAAAGCGTAACGCCCGGGAAAACCCCGTGAGAAGGGGAAGTGAAGGTTGGCATAAATCAGTGGATCACTGGCGAACGGCGTGTCCTGGTCAGGTCCTGTCCTGGGCTCGAGTGAGAGTACCACGTCCGATTGCAGGAGAAAAGAAGACGAAGAAGGACAATAATGTTCATATTTTTGCTCACCGTTTGCGGTTCTCGTATTGCTCGGATGCTCTGGTTGGTCGTCTGCATTGGTCGTTTAGTTTCACTCTTTCTGCGATTTACCTTGAACGTTTTTAGTTTCCATTCGGTACGATTGCACAGCACTCCTCCCTGTGTTTTGTTCTGTTTCACGTTTTCCCTCCATACCGCACTTAAATGATTTTCCGTGGACGGTGTAATAGTGGACGCCGGTTTCTTGCCGGTCCGGTAGCAGGTTTGAACGCGTTCGAAGCGAGTCTGGTGCTAGAGGTTTAGATTGTTTTTTTTTTCGCCTCCATTTTCCACCACCCCGCCACCCCGGCTCCATCATTCGCGCCAAGCCAAGGGTTGCGTATTTATAGACCAAAGAAAAACTATAAATTAGCGGCGCTGTGAAGATTCAACTTTAATTACGTCGGAGAAAGATGAACTTATGCTCCCCCTCCCACCGTGTGGCCGGCGAACGGGGTGAAAGTAGATGATGAGTGAGGTTTCGGCGTGTTCAGGGGCAACGGTTTTGCTGCGGCATGCTATCGTCCCAGGTTCTCTTTGGCCTCGCTCTTGACGATTTTTAAGAATAGACCTCAAATTGTAATAGGCCCGGTCGGCCACGGCGATCGGCTAATTACTATCGCTAGAAATGCTGTTGGTGCGCATGATGATGAAGACATCATTTTTGCGCTGGTTCTATTTGACTTTAGGCAACGTTTTAAAAAGTATTCATAAGTACGAGCAAGAAAACGACAAGCGAAAGAGCGCATAACGAATGAAAGATGCCAAATTTTCTCACGACTTTGAAATTACTTTTTCTCGAAGAGATGAAAAGAGAAAAGTACAATTTGCACTTTGTTCTGTAATTCTTTTTCGAGTTGTCACCATCGTGTACGCAAAAGAACGTGAATCTGGGTGGCTGATTCATAAATGGCTTCTTGCTAGCTAACTAACCAGAAAGTGAACGAAATTGGGTGACGAAAGTGTGACGACAAAAGTTTTCGATCACAGCAGCCCGCGGCAAACTGTCAATGGCCTGGCGTAATTCTTTTCAATGTGCGTTTTGTACATAACTTGGAAACGGATATTGCCATTCGTGCGGTGTTGTAAGATGTTTTATGGTACCACAGGATGATGAACCAGGAGAACTTGCTAATGGAACGAAGGAAGGAGGGAATATTTCTGTTGAATGTTTAATTTAATTGAAGATTGAATTCGTTCTACGTTTTCGAAATCAGCACTGCCTACTTATGCTGGTCGTTGCCAAGATTGCAACCATTGCGCCATTATCCTAACCAAGTGAGAAGGAGCCCGCACGAGCTGCTCTACTTGGTCAATAATTAAACATTAGAAATGATCAAGTTATGGAATTATAGAACTAAGCCGATCCGAACCGGTCCACCCCCCGGGGTTGGTAGTCGATATCGACTTACACAAACCGTCCGTTGCCTCCGTTGGAAACGAAATTTATAGCATCGCTAACATGTTCCATTAGCGTTTGGCAGATTGCACAGCGAGCGAACGGGCCTAACCAATGAGCGCACTTTAATTACGCCCCAAAAAGGGGGGCGAACCCAACATGCTGCTCGATCAAAGGGGGCACCAAAAAGGTGGAAGACACTACTGGTGGTGGGCTGCTGGTCCCAGCCCCTGAGACCACCGCGATCGCGCACCTGTGGCTAGGAGAAAGGGAAAAAACGGTCTCAATCCTCCATGCCTCGATCATCGATCGTCTTCAGATGCACCTGTGGTCACCATCACCACCACCACGTACAGCAGTGCTGCTGGCATTAAAAAGTCGTAAAATGGCTGCTCCATGCCACGGTCCATTTACCTCAATTACAGTCGTTTACCACAATCCCATATTCAGCTGAGAGGTAGAGCCGCTCGCCGGGGCTCGCGCACTCCGTCTACTTATCTAATGCTTCTCCGGGGTTTTCGCGCCCCGGCCCCAACCGCTGTTCACACATCATGCATCCAAAGTGGGCTTATGAGAGCTCTCATTATCGGTCCAACAAGTGTGAGTAGCCGGCCGGACCGGCAAACTCGTCGCTTCGTCCGTCCGTCCGTCCGTCCACATTCGGCCACCACATCCCACGGGACAAAACAGGCTTGCGCGGACTTGGTATGTGTCGTCGGATGCGGAAAGGCCAGCAGTTCCAGTTTTTCCACCTTCTCGACGCTCGCACTGCCTGGTGCGACCAGGCGATGTGTCAATAATCGTGCCAGGCCGAGCTTTATTATTGATTGCACTTAGCTCATTATGTCGAGCCATGGACGGACAGTCGGTGCCGGAGGCTGTACTGCTGCTGCTGCTGCTGCTGCTGCCGGTGAGCCCGGTAACCCCCCCTAGCATTACCACTTTAGTGTGTCCGCAACGTAATACCAGATTCGACCGACGTGATTATGGTCGTGACGCGTCTAGATGATGATGATGATGTCGGTGATCAACGGCTGATCATAATCAGGCGAGCGAGCAGCTAGTGAGTGTCCAACACGACTTGCTCTACGCTTCATGAAGCATGATAGCCCCAAGAGGCGACAGGCAAAGACCCCGAGATGCTGCCCAAGAGGCCAACTGGCTATCTGTTGCATCCGTTCTTCTTCGTGCACTGCTTAGCCGGCCCCCTTAAGAGGGAAAGAGCATTGATAGCTGAAAGATGTTTGCAAATGCACCAGTGCTACGATGCCACGATGAAGGAAGTGAGGCCATCATTGAGAGCATCAAGCATTCATTTCGGAATAGAATATATTCATAAATGGATAGTTTACTCAATGCTCTAAGCTTATGCTCATAAAGTTGTCCCTTCCGAAGGCAGGACAACTACGACGAGATTTTGCGGAAACGTTCTCCAACATCACGTCCAGCACATTCTCATTGCATTAGCCAACTTGGCCGGTAGTTCTCTTTGCGCCCACTTTTCCAGTTCGGTGTCTATTTGCACTGGACAGATGACAGCTTTCACGACACAGGAGAATGCAAGTGTTTGCTTGTCGTTTTGCTTGTGCCAGCCACAGCAACAGCCGATGTGTCGCAGGCGATGATGGGCGCATCCTTTTACCGGAATGCGCACACAAGCAACAGTTGCCGGGATCGAGGCCGGCGTGCGTCATGCGAATACCGAAAACTGTCGACTCACTTCCTGCACTCTGGATCACGACAACGGATACAATAAGGATTTTTCTTTGAAACGGAATGTTATGCCTCTTGACGTGCCTGGCGGTGTGGGTTGGGGCGTTCTTTCTGGGCCCAGGATTCGTTGGCTCGTTCGTTTGTTGGCATTTTCTATTGGATGGATTCCTCGTTGGGCTTTTGTTGGGCTCGGTCGGTTCGTTTTTTGCTGCTCATTCGATACCGGCAACTGTTGATCCTATGGCTGACGGTGGCCATGTTTGTGCCGTCGACACTAACCACCGTTCCGCAAGTATTTGCAAGGAAATTTAAAATCTTGACTCAATTCTCGCACCAGGGAGTAACTGACAGGATGAGGCAGCAGCTATCAAAAGGGCAAACGGTTTGTCAGTCATGTGGATGTGTGAAAAGGAAGTTTAAAAATAATCTCGCAAATCATCGGCATCTGCTGGGTTTCGCCATTTAGCCTCGAGCTGACACAATCGACCTCGAAATGCATGATCCAGGGCATTAAAGCATCAAACCGAACCTTCGCAAAAGCTTTACCATGCTACGTGGAACACCTACAGGCCACAATGAGCGAGTTGCGTCGTAAAAACCCGCGCCATCCGCGGGGTGATTATTGATTTTTTTTTGCAATGAACGATCGCACCTGCGAGGAGACCCCACGGGATGGATGAATACACAACAGCCAAGGTCCCTTTTTCCATTGGGTCACGATGTAATTGACGTTTTCTGACAATATTATTCACTTACTGGCTACCCTATCCACCCCCCCATGCCGGCCATCACGGAATGGTGCTTATGCTTCATCTCTTGCGCCTCGCAACCACACAAAAAAGGAGAAAAAATGTAGGAAGGAACATAAAATCAACTGGAGCACAGCTCAATCACGGCTGCAAGGCATTATCTGCGACCCATCTCGATGATAATACCCTTGGGAGCTCTTTGTCCCGACCACCACCGCCACCACCACCCGGGGGCGATTGCTGTACATAATGCATAAAAGCATGCACTCGAGAGACACAGATCCTTGTCCACGGTTTCGCTCGTAAAAATGGCGTCCTGTCAATTATTTAAGGGTGCATTTTTAACACTCCTGTGGCTTGGGGTCACGACACAGACCAGCGCCAGACAAACAGCGAGCAGCGCGGTGTCGGTGACAAAAGAACGATGGGCGCGCGAATCAAGATTGATCAAACCCAGGAGGAGCATTAAAGCATAAGCATTACAATGCACCGCACCAAACACGGTCACTCCGGGCTCCGGTGGTGGTGTTTCGATTGTTTTTTTTCATCGTTCGTGGTAAGCGGAGATCCCTTGCAAAGCCACGGCCGGAGTCTTATTTTTATTCTCTCTTTTTTCTCTGTCTCTCTATTTATCTTGACACCGTCGCATTAAAGTTCCATTATTACGATTCCGGTGGCGTGCTGGTGCTGCATCTGCTACTGCTGCTGCTGCTGCTGCTGCTGCTGCTGGGGGTCGTATCTATCCGAGCGAACTGCTATGTGTCCACCAGAAACTACTCCATAAAAGGCTCAGCCTCAGATCCAGCTCCGCGATCGTGCCCGTTTGCTAGATGCTTGCTAGCGGCGGCCGGGTTCAGGCTTTCGGCATGAAGACGAGGAAACGAAAACGAAAAACAGCAAATCCTTCGCTAGACCTTCGGCCGCGCGCGAGCCTCGACGTAAGACGGTTGGTTGGATAAATTTTTACGATATGGGAAACAGATTGGGCCATAAATAAATTCCTAATGCCCGTCGATATCGAATATGGTCGGCCTGGTGTCTTCGGATGAATCGTGATTCGTGAAACTTTTGTCCCGATTGTGTCGTTGCTACTGCTACTGCTTTGGGCAAACATTGTTTGTAAAACCTTGGCGTGATTTAGCCCGACTGACTGTCGGCCCGCCGCCAGTTTGTGGGGCCCTTCGATTGATCATTGACCAACGGAATCGTGCGGACCATGGCATGGCATAGCATGGCATAGCGTGTTCCGTGACACGGTGGTCGGTTGGTTTATGATGACAGTAATGTTGAATGATTACCAACGATCGATTGAAGCGCTCTGTTGTACGGTTCAGGCCTTATCGTTAGCTATTGGTGCTCGGTGATGCTCTCGCTCTCTTTCTCTCTACACGTTCGTTACCGGATACGGTAGCGAAATGAATATTGCTGTAACCTTCTGTGGCCAGTGTCTAGTGGAATTATTTATGAAACAGCCGATTGGCCATGTTTGAGCATCGGTTAGGCACGACTTCCTTTATGGTTGTTGGCATGTTTTGAGACTTGCCAGACCCCTCTTTTTGTGTACCGAAAAGACATGGCTTGCTGTGTTTATCATCATATCTCTTTTTTTCATTCCCTTTGATCCTCTTACCGCGTATCATTTTTTACAGCTCCGCGGCCACCAACACCAGATGGTGCATAGTATCGTTGCACCGGACCTGCTGCTGCTGCATTCACGTAAAGTGCATGAATTTAATATCACCCCGAAACCCCAAAATCCCCGCTTAAAGGCTGAGCTTTATGAAGCCAATTAAACTTTTGCTTCCTACGTCATCCACGCTCCAAAAATGGGGCCGACCAGCTCCGGCCCGGGTTCTGGTTCCTTCCCACTCCCACGAGACAGTCCGGGGCCATGTGTGGCTGTGTGTGAAAAACATAAAACAATGTAATGTACAATCGTGGCTCGGTGTGGTGATGGTGGTGGTGCCCGGGCTACCAGGAATGGTTCCCGGCAAGTGGTTCATGACCATGTATCCGAGAGCCCAAAACCCCCCTTGGCCCGGGACATGTGTGTACGCCCGAGTGCGATGATGCTGTCCAGTTGGTGGCTCATGCTCTCCTTGGAGCACGGCCACTCGAAAATGGGGTTTACAGTCGAAGGAAAACTCGTGAAACTGTTCAGCGAAGCTCGTAAAAAGAAGTGTAGACTCAAAATTAGATTTGGAGCTTTAAGCTTTCGACGACACCACGTAGCGCAGAGTGTCCTCTCTTCCTCTGGCGGGGTGCTGGTGTGAGGTTTTGTGGCCAACGCGTGGGTCTGGGAAAATCCATTCGATGGAAATGAGAGAAACTATGTGGCCTTCGTCCTCGCTCGCGTTATCCCCTAGGGTCCTGTTTCTGTCTGCCTTCCTTCCGGTTGAAAATCCCCACATCACCACCACGGGCACCGCAAAGCACTTTCACCACACACACCACACAACTGGCTCCAGTGACAAAATTTTGTGTGAAAATTCGTTTCTCCTTCTTCTGCACCGGCTTGCGAGCACCAAAAGGTGGATCCATGTCGATGGTTGCATATCGGAATGCTTTCATAACGCTTTCATGTTTTTGCTTCGATATCATTCCTCGGCATGCGGGTTTTTTTTTCGATTGTGTGCGAAATCCACACTTCCGTTATGCTACGGAACCGTACGAGAGATGCGTTTTTCATTTTAGCACTACCACCAGGTGGTGATGGCGGGATTTTTTCGGTTTTGGTTCCGTTTTTTACCGAACGAACTTTTACACTCAATGCCCGGTGTGTTTGGGTTTAACACAATTTAGGGCCTGAATTCATGGGACGTGGTGAGAGAATGATGCACCTGTACTGAGTTGCTGTGATGGCCCCCTTTTCCTCGCGTAGCCAGGACACTAGCTCCCTGCTCCCTTATCATGACGATCATAATTTCCATCATCCTCGCCATCATCATCATCAACATCAACATCGACCGTCGTGTGCCGTAACACGGACACTTTTATCGTCTCGATGGCGCTCGCTTGTGAGTCTCATCAACCGTCAGAAGATTGACGTCTCCGGTGCTACTGGAATGCTTGCTGCTGCTGCTGTTGCTGCCGAAGTGGCCATGCATCGCATATGCTCGCCGGGCAAGGCAGGGAGTATGTTTTACAGCCCTCGTCGAAGGAGAGAAGGGCCCACTTGCACTGTCCATTGCACTGCCTTATGCGCTCGATGCGATGCCACCGCATGGACAACAGCAATGGCGGTCAATCTACGGTGCACCGTTATTTTGTTGGAAGATTTATTGACCAGTTGATTAATTCGCCCCCGGCACGGCACATACCACCGCGGTGGTCGCGATGGCTCGACCACTCGGTGGTCCTATGTGAGGTTATGTGTCTTTTTGGAGTGCCGATGGTGCCCGTTGGTGGATCTAGTAACCGGCGCTTCGTGCGGTGGAGTACGTCTTTTCGCAGCAACGAAAGTAACGAAATGATCCACAGAGAATACATTCGGAGTGGTACTGAGTAGCTCTTTAGTTTCGTTGTTTTTGTGGGATAATTCGTTTCTAGCAAACAAGCGTCACGTCACTGAACATTATTGTCATCGTTTTCTGTGATATTGTAAATGGTTTTATGTTTTCCACGTTGTTAACATTGTCTACCTCACTTATGGGCACAGACGACAGACGCGGCTTTTACCACCTTCCTCTGTAACCGCAGAGCATTCCATGGCCGGAATGGCGCGAATGTTGGAATCTAATTTCGCCAAAAAGCACAACCTAATGCCACGCGTTAAGCAGGCGTCCAACCAGTTTAGCAAATTTGGCCACCATCACCTTTCCACCAACAAGCAAACAAGAGGCTTTAATTATATTCGTCATCCTATCAGGTCGACCCGACCGAGTGCCGATGGGCGCATTCCCTCGTATTTTCATTTTCATTAAAACATACTTTACAATCAGCCCCGGAGATCGGCTAATGGTTTGCGGGGTTCAGGTCCGATGCTCCCGTAGTTTAATTAGTGTCGCTTCAGGGCATGTCCACCCTCACCGCGACCATGGTAACCTAAATCCACAATTTGGGAATTGGAATTCCATTTTAAACTGCCAGCACCTCGGTGTAGCAGTTCCCCCTTGCAATCGCCTGCCTCGATGAGTCCGGTGGTAACCGGATTGATATCGGTGCAAGGCCCACATTTTCGCATAATTTTGTTGCGTGTGGGGAGGGTGGAGCATGGCGAAGGTATTATGTGCCACACCGCAACCGAAATGCCACGATGCACCCGATGGTTTCTGGGCCCGGTGACCGCATTTTCATCTCATGCTGCTGCTGCTGCTGCACTATGTTGTGCATTTTAGCATGGAATCTACGTTCTGAGAATTAATTGCAAAAGAGCGATTGGACATGGGACTGACTGGTGCTTGAAGGGCGTGGGACTTTACACGTACGAGTCCAGTAAACCGGACTCACTTGGTGTCAAGAGAGGTCACAAGAAAAAAAAAAAGAAACGATCCAAAAACCTCTCTGATTCCAAAGCTTTAACTGTCCAGACATGTTTAGCGTGACCATAAAATCTATTTGTAAACATGAACGTTTTAAAGACCCCCGAAGGGGACACTTTATAGGTTGTTTCCTTTGCGAAATGGTTTCAAGTTTCGCTGTTTGTGTCGCGCGGCGTTTGATTTGGGGCTCGCCTTTGACGTTGTCCCTAACGATCGTCCGAATCCGTCACTTCCAGCAGAGCGAGAGAGGCCCATGGTTGTGTCACGGGTTGTGAAATCGTGAACAATTTCGATCGAGATTCCGTGGCACGCTGGGTGTATGCGTGTGTGTGTAACAAACAGCGAACGACGACAAAATGCATTCCATGTTGGCCACCATGTTCGATCGCTGGTACGACACGTGGAAAGGATTAGATGAATTTTGTGTTTTGCCAAAGACCGGCTCACTAACAAAACAAACACGAACACGCCACGCGCGTCCCTTCGTCCCGCCACTCCCCCCGGGGCGGGATGTATTAGCCAAGTGTCAGCCAAACATTCCGCTGAGAGCAAATCCCCCTTTCCGAAATTTGAACACCAGCAACGCCACCAAGCAAAGCCGATCTAATCCTCGTACTCATACCGGGGTAGGGGGAAGAGGACATGTTGTGTCTTGCGCTCGGCTGTGACGGTTGTCTTACATGGCATGTCAACCAGCTAGCCAACACGCCAGCAAGTCAGCGCACCGGATGTAACACCTTGGCGGCGGAACCGAGCTAATAGCTCGTGGTGAACGACACTTCTTCGACTTCGTACCGCCCGATGAAAGACTTCTAAGCAAGCAGCAGCAGCGGCGGTACCGCGGCCACTTAGTTTAGCATGCGGCGTCGCGGTTGCCGCGCGACGACGAATTATTAATTAGTGTTGGCGAAAAATTTGTGGCAAAATGTATTTTTACGCACGCGTGACAGATTCCATCGCCATCGCCGGCCATCGTACCTATGGGACCTACGGCCTCTGTTGCTACTCCGTGCTTTTACGCAGTTTTAGTTTTCAAACATGGCCGGGCTGGTCTAGCTGAAGGAAGGGTGTGAGGTTATGTCGGTGATGTTTTGAAAATGTTTTGACGCCAGCGTCGAAACGGAAGAAACGATCCGTTAGGGGTGGCCTGTACCAGAACCAGATGGAGACACCGATCCGTCGCCGAACGCACAGTACTGAACGGAAAAGATCGTAGCATCGTAGAGGAATGTTTTTACTATTTTCATGTTATGAGTTGCAGTAGAAATGGAGTAGAAAATATGAAAATTCCGGGATGATGTTCATCGTGACGCCCACTAGGCGCCATTTAAGTCGCACCGGACTGTCACTAGTTCTGCGCACAGGTTAATAAACTTTCGTTGCTGCCACCACCACCACCACCACCAGCTACAGTTGGAATGATTTACTCGCGTTTATTTATATGTTTGTTTAAAAGAAGGCACAGAAACGGAAATGGTGACCAGGTTATTTGAACCAGAGTTTGGCCAGCGATCGTATCGTTTGGCCAGCGAATGCCGCCGAGTTTATGAATTATTCCCTATTTTGTACCTCATAAATTGTGCCACTTATTTTTGGCACCCCCTCCCGTTTTTTTGGGGGGTGGTTGATGATTTGTTTTTTGTCAGCAACTCCGCCTTCTTGGGCGTTACTCCTAAATGGCCACGTGCGCACACACACAAACACACACACACAAACACACACACGAGAACACTCTTCAGCTCATCTTATGTTCACGCAATTCACGTACGCGTTGGGCATGACAGATTCTAGAACCGTTTTCCAAGATTCCGGCTGACCACGATGCGTCCCGGACACCCTGGGCCCGGTTCCAAAAAAAGCAAAAGGACCGGAACCGGCTAGAAACAAATCAATCAACTGTCACCGGTCACTGGGAGGGGTGCGCGGTGCGAGAGGACGGCGCTCGAATCACTGTCAACGCAAATGTCACTTACACCGGGGCTAACGAACGAACGCACGAACCATCCAAGCAACCCGGTCCGGCCCGGTCCGACCGGGGTGCTAATTTGAGTGTTCGATCCTAGTAACCGACCCCCGGGTAGGGTCGCTCCCGGCCGGCCGGGCGATACATAATCTATCGCTTGTCCGTTTGTTCGCTCGTGTGACGGCGGCCGCACCGATAATCGACATGCGACGATGGAAAAAGGTCATCCAACGAGCGAAAAACTCTTCCACGTTCCAAGCAGGTTGCCACCGAATGCAGGAGATTATCGAATCGAAGAAAGCGAGAAGAAAACCCCGTAAATAGCTTGTCCTCTTTGTGGTCGCGCGTAGCAGCCAACGTTAGGACGTCCAGGGCTGCTTGGATGACTTGTGGATGGTTTTGTCTGGTTAGGTCGGGTTAGGATATTACTTTCCGATCGACACACACATGTGCGCGCGTGTGTGTGTGTGTGTGCGGGTTCGATATTGGTCGGTTTTTGCCGGTGTGTACCGGGGATAATAAATTGAATCAAAAACGGTTTTTCGGGGTGGTGCGGTTCTCACTTTCCGGCCGAAGCGTGCAAAAAGGCAACATTATGGTCCCGTCCTAATTCAATCGTCGTTGTGTAGCCCATGGAGCTGCCATGTTCTTATCGCCTCGTTAAGATAAATGGGCCCCATTGGTAGTGTCATGCAGAGAGAGAGAGGGGTCCCGGATAGTGGCCTAAAGTTAAAAAAAATTTTAGTCGTTAATGAGCCGCTAAACGAACGAATGGGGGGTCTAAAATTTGATTTTACTGTTCCGTGACCCAAAGTTTCCATTCCAAATGAATTTATGGCACTTTCCGAAAGTGTTGAGCGGCTGCTACAGTGCACGAGTTGATGGCGCGAAAGGGGAGGTCCACAAACTATGAGCTTATGACTAATCGTGGCCCAACAGGCGACACCGTAGCTAGTGGCGTGTTAGTGTACACGCACCACTGCAACGAACACACGAGCATGTCGTATGTTGCTTGACATTTCGCAAATTTGCCTCCTCAGCGACTCCAGCACGATAGCGCTCACTATCGTCTCTAATCGTGCTCGTGGTTAAGGCTGAAAAGCAATTCGCTCGCCGCGACGGAAAAACACTAAAAACCATAAACGAAAGGACGGACGGAGGACACCACCACCTGAAGGGTGACGATTGGATGTGCTGCATGGCTCGGGGCTATGTTTTACGGGGACCGCACGGCCCGCGTGCTGTACGATGTTCACGTCACGCTGATGCTGATCTTCACCCCGTACCTGCACGATAGGATGTAAAAGTTATGCAAAATGTGTGGCCATGTTCCTTCCCCCCTTCCCCTTGTCATGTTGTTGGTGGTTAACCTCTAAAAACGGTCGCAAAAAATGGGCTGCCTGCTCATGGGGTTCATGAGTAGTGCTCGGTATCTTCGGGATTAATCATAGGACGGCGCGTGAGAATGCTCATCGGAAAGTGCACCAGTGCGATGGCGTGGCCGTGTACCTGACGCTGAGGTTGGCTTTGAATTAGACAAGCAAAAAAAAAATGGAGTGAAGCTTTTTTTGTGTGTCGTAACTACCACTTTCTGAACCTCCTTCGCTTCAGAAACTCCCTTTTCCTCCATTGCGAAGCCCATAATGGGCACGTGAACGTTGCAGCGTTGGTTTGCTGAGTTCAATTTGTTTTTACCTCATTATGTTACGGTCGCGTGGCTGAGGTGCATTGGCCAGGCGCTTGTGTTGCCGCTGTGTGCGAATGCGGCTATAAGCCTCTTAATGAAGGTGCTCTCCCCGTAGTACACATGGTAAGCGGTGCTCATTAGTTTGATTCAATACTAGGTTTTAAAGGCTAAAGTAGGACACGTATTGGACTAATCCGATCGTGAATCTCGTTAAATCGTTTCAAATATGAGTGGGAATGGAAGCGCAAGGCACTCTTTTTTTCATGTTGAACAACAATTTTTACCAATTGAAGCAATGCTGTGCACTCGAGACACTCGAAGTAACCATTGACCTATAGAATTTTTATGTGTAATAAAGAATTTTTAACCCCTTAAACAGATTGTTATACAAACTATTACCCAATGAAGTAATCAGCTTGAAGAACGCTATCGGGACAAAGCCGTTTGTCGTTAGTTGCTAACTTAACACTTACCGACGACTGTTTCATTTCACTTCAACTCATCTTTAAGGTCGCTACCAAGCATCTTTTTAATCCCAAAATTGCATTAAAAATCGCCCGCCGAAATCACACCCCGTGGTGACAAAACAGGTAATGTGGCCTATCACCACGAGCGATCGGTCCATTTGCCGGAGCGCGCGTGACCAGCGAAACCGTGACCGTAAATGTCACCGGCAATAAAATATTTACCGCTCTATTATCAGCATCCGAGCAGCGAACAAACCCCACCCCACCCCCTCGAAACAGGCGGCGCCTCAGGCTCAAGATATGGCTCCTACTCCGAAGCCAACTTCCGAACGATAAATTCAACGACGACGACGACGACGCCGACGATGGCGGCGAGGGACAAAAGAAAACAAAACTTCCTACCCGTTCCTCTGAGGTAGCAGGTACTCAGGTGCCCGCCACTGTGGCAACGTTAAATCCACCCAAAATCCCACTTCCCTTTTTACCTGGGGATCGTCGCTCGTCGTCGGTTGCTTCCGAAAGGGATGACTAAGTTATGTTAATTCGCGCCCCACCGAAGCGACCAACGGGACCGATTCCCACTGCACCCCGGACTAATCAAACGGAACCATCAGCTGCTCGAGCAGCATCCGTGGTGCTGCCTCTCGCTCTCGGATCATTTAAATTCCGAAAAGGCTTAATCCGATTTGGCGTCCCGCTCCGATCCGGGACCGCGGCGCTCGTATCGAAAAAGGGGTTTCGCTCACGCGGTTGTCTTTTCGGCTCGCGCTCTTCCGGCTTCCGGCGGAAGTACGAAGTGCGTGGCGATTGGGCGACCTCCAGTGTCGTTTACACGGCCCCGATGCTTGTGGTGTGCTGATCTCCGACCGATAATGGTCCGGTATCTTAATTTATGCGGCGTGTGATCAGCGTCACCGTTTATCGCGGTTACCGCGGCCTGTCATGATAAGGGTTTTGCTTTTCCAATTTTCTTCAAACGGATTACAATCCACCATATTTTGTACGAGGAAGGGAGGGAGGAACAGACCGGCGCTTTGGGGGGGTGCAGATGTTGCGAAACATTGCAACATACTTTTCGCCGGCGGGCGGGTACGATCGCACCACCGGATGACGAATGTGCAGCGGCTTGCGGAAAACCGAAGAGATGGCTGTTCTCGCCACGTCTGCGCCACGCTGTTTTTCCTAACATCGCGACATCGTTTCTCCATGGGGGGGGGGGTTGGGGGTGGTATTTGGTGGAGAAATTTATTAATAAACACCGCCATTGGAGTTGGCCACAGCCAGCAACAAACGCGTCGCGGGCGATCACAGCATGCGTGCTTTTCACTTGGCCACGGCCCACTAGATCGGCTTTCCTTCTACCCAGCAGCATAACTCGACCACCGCCGTGATGCAGCACCGCTGTGATCGCGATGGCAACGGCACAGCACACACAGAAGATGCCGCCGCCGCCGCCGCGCGGTCAAAAGTCATCGTGAGCGCGCCACGATTCTGGAATGCCACCGCGGTGGCGACGTGGTGAAAAGCGGCCGAAGAAAATGAGCGAGTGAAAGCGAGAGGACGAGATACGGAGAAGAATATTAGATAAAAAAAAGAGAGAAGGAAATATTGGGAGACGGCCGCACACCGGAATTGGGTCACATTTTGATAGGTGCGAGGTTGGGGGGAGCTAGCAGCATGAGAAGGAGATATTTATGCGCAAATGTTAATGAACCGTACAGTAATGGGCTGAAGCCAGGCAGAGGCGAAGCAAGCCGGCACAACCACAACGTAGTGGTCGCATCGCGATAGAAGGGATCCCTATGACCTCCACGGTAGAGCTATGACGTCACGCGAGCAGGTTGTTTATCAGGAGCACATCGATGGAAGATGAGAATTCGTTTTGACAAAAACCTCTTTTAACGCCTTTCCACTCGGCTCTGGGGTTGAGAAGTGGCGATAAATTACTCGCCACTCCGTCAAACAGAAACGTAAATTTCTTCAAACAATCGTTGGGACCAGTTCGACAATTTGTCCGGTTCGGTGTCCGTGTTTGGCGCACGCACTAACTGACCTTCGGTAATTGTCGTCTGTCGTTGTTCGCCATTGGCGTTTCGCTGCAGCACCTGGCAGGCTCGCTGGCAGCAGCATCGCTTTGATGAATGACAAAAGTTAATTACGATGACGGTGGACGGTGGAAAGCGGGACGGAAGAGGGGCGGGGGGTGGGTAGTAGGTGTAGAAATTGCGCAACACGAGCGCTGACATTTTGGTGGCAGAAAGATTAATTGGTTTGTCAGTCCTCGTCATCGTCGCTGTCGTTGCTCTCTAGCGGGGTCAGTATGCGGAGGGGGCGGGGGAAGGGGGTCAATTTGGATGATATGTTTTGCTTTCTTGCTCTGCAACACCGGCACCGATCGCGAGCAATCCATGGGGGTGACCACGTGCTGCTGTTGCTGGTACACTGACAGACACGTTGCGGACACGGTTTTCGGTCAACCAGTCAGTTCGAATTAGCGGTTAATGATCGTTCGCTTCCGGGATGGGTGTAGGGGACTTCGATGACAGACCGATTCTGCGGGGTACGGGATGCCCGTAGGGAATACGTAGGACCTTACCACAGGTTGTCAATTTCACTAATGGTTACACTCCGTCCACAACCGGGGTTCACCGTGTGGGGTTAATGGTTCGTTTAAAAACTAATTTAGAGGGGTTTACCGAGACAGTTCGGAGACGCGGTGTACTGCTTTGCCCCGTGTTGGCGTTCCTTCTGTCAATGCGATGGCCGCGAGACGTCACGAAAGGTGTTAAAACATCAATTCGAGGTTTGGGAAGAGAGTTCTCATTAGCAGCAGAAGCTGTCGAAGAATTAGAAGCGCAGTATTGGGATTTGGAGAGAAGTTTCCTCTTAATTAACGTGACGTTAGCGTTGTGTCGTCTTTCTCTTGATTATTTGTTTGTGTGTGTGTGTGTGACACAATCTATGAGGCGCAAAATTTCATAATCGAATTGAGATCGCATAAAAAAAAAAGAAAGATCGTGTGCGTCGGCCGGGAATCGAACCCGGATCAACTGCTTGGAAGGCAACTATGCTGACCATTACACCACCGACGCATGTACTAAAGTACTCGACGCTAGTAAACGGCTGGAAATGGCTGGAAATGCTTTGGAACAGTATTATCTTTCTTATCTTTCCCATGGCTTTTAAGCCATAAATCGAAGAACGAATAAATCCGCGAGCAACAAAGACTTGATGTGTAGTAAGCCGTGACTGTTGTTGAAAAGAATCATAGTAGCCTAAGTTTAGCGTAAATTACTATCCGTCTTGCATAATAAGTGCAATGCAGAATAGACGAATTATTTCATAGAGCTGCTGCTAGCGAAGAGACTCGTGCGATACCATTTATAGAAGTCATCCCCAGGCACACTCTTAAACCTCGATCTTGCATAAACCGATCGCTCACGAACGCCGCGTCTTACGTGTCTTATCCCAACAACAGTGGCCGGCTTTCATAATCATCTCCAAACCTGAGACAGGAGGCCACTACCTTCTGTGTTTCCTCTGCGTAATGCCTTCCGGCCCCAAAAGCCTAATTAGCATCCGCTGCTGACAAAGTAGCCGTTGTCGAAACGTGACAAGAAAGTGGTCCCGGACAACCCCTTCCCTTGTCCCCTTTTCCTCCTCTTTTAGAGGAGCCACGAGGCACGGCATCCGAAACATAAACAACCGTAATTAACGAAACGCGGTACCAGGCCAGACCAGGCCACCAGTGTCACCGGTGTCACCAGTGTCAAAGAGAAGGGCCAGCACCACCAACACCACCTCGGGGAGGGAAGAATGCCTTTTAATTAATGAACATTACCGGCACCGGCATCAATGGTACGGAACGCGCCCAAGACCGATGTTGATGTCGCCCAAAATCGATGAATACGCCCGCAGGGCGTTCCAGACGGGTGGCCCTATCACCCGGCTGACTCACGCGACCGCAAGAACTGCAGCTAGCCGCATACGGTGGTGCGTTTTGAGCGACCTTCGCGCCACCATATGGTCCCGGTCGTCGCCGAGAATCGCCACCATGTTGTTGTGCATGCTGCACGCGTTCGCCGTCGTCGCGAATTCGGAATCACCCGACAATGTGTGACGGTGCGCCACGATGCACGATGTGTGTGCGACCCTGACGGCATCGATCGGACGACCGGATCAAGCGACCGATCGAGGTTCCAGCTCTCACGGCACGTTCTCGTCGCGCGATCACCACCACCACCATCACCGGGGTTGGTTGCGGCCGAAAATCCCACCGTCCTCGCGTCGTGAATGCTGATTCCGGCTGAGTAATTGGCGGTCGTGGCCGGCCAGTGTCGACGGACACACGGCACAAAAGGTACGCGTTTCGTTTTGCTCCAGTTTGTGGCTGGCCCAATTAAAGCCAAGATGATCAGTCAGACAGTTGATCGGGTTGTGGGGAACCCGCGCGATGGTAAATGATACACTCCAGAGCGCATACACCGGCTCACTACCAGGATGCTGGACCGTTTCAACAGCATGTCCTGCAGTGGAAGTCGATCGCGAAAGTGAGATTTCTGGTGTCCGTGTCCCCGGGGAGGGAGGTGATTCTTAAAGATAGGGTTCTCCATTGTTTGATTACCATCCGTGGACGCCATGTCCACGCCGGTCGCCAGCCGCCTTAGTCCTTCTCCAGGTGTCCAAATTACCTCGCATTGTCTTTCGCATTGCGACTGCCACGGTTCTGCCTGCAAACCCGCTACCTGTCTGGGGCGCCCTGAAACTGTTCAGATTCGGCCATTCGGCCATTCGGCAACCTGGCTAGCTGGCTGGCTGGCTGGCTGGATGGGTGACCAAAAATGTAAACAAAAGGAAAGGTCAATAATAATGATCGATTAATAAAAACATGAATCAAGCGTGGTTCACCTTGAACTGGAACTGGTCCGCGAAGGGTTGCCGTCCCTTTCTGGTACCTCGAACGTCCCCGTGAACGCTGCTCACACGCTGTGGCCGCCGTCGTCGTCGCCGTCGTTGCCGTCGTCTGTCGCCTTACGCAATCGCCGTAGCGTCTCTCTTTGCGCAGCACTTCGCGTCGCTGACGCTGTCGGGCAGCACTCTCGCCGCTGGTACGCTGCTTCTCTCTTAACCGGACCGGAGCCGGGAGGGGGGTTGGCAGCCGATCGAAGCGTAAATCAATGCTCGAACCGATACAGTGCGTACCGTTGTTCCTTTCCTCGGTACCTTTTTGGGATCCCTCCTTTCAGCAGAATAATGGTCGCGACTTTGCTCTCCGTGCAGAGTGACTCGTGTGGGTCACTAAAAAAAGAATCTCGATGCCCATCCGTTAAGTACATCATTTTCGCAAAACGATGGTCCCCGATGAACGGGTGGTCGGCGTGAATTACGGCATAATTATGAATCGCTTTGCGGACCGCGAGCTGCTTTCACGAACGGTTGCTAACCTGGATTTCGTCGTTTCGTGTTCCCTCTAATTACAGATTCGAGACTTACGGACGAGACAACGCTGATAATTGCCGGACGGAAGCGCCTTGGATGCGTGGTATGCGGGAACCGGGCGTTACCGGGCTACGCCATGGGCACCGCAGTTACGGTGAACATGGCGGAGCTTAAGGAGCATCTGTTCGTGGACGACAGTGTGTGTGTGTTCGTGTTTGTTGCGTGTGATCTGGATATGTGCGTGAAGTGATCATAGGCCCTTCTTAGCGTAACCCTTAATCCAAGAAGTGACTAAGCTGCAGATCTGAAGATCGATTAGTAAGCAGCTAGATTCCGGTACAGTGCAAGTGGCCCCTAGAGGGGTGTCCTTCTAAGGACACCACTCCGAATTGCGTTCGTGTGCGTGCGTGCATGCGTAGTGTAGTGGCTAGTGGCCATCGAACCGGGTGTTTGGACGCACCCGCGCCTCCACGACGGGGTATGGCTACACGAATTGAGTTCCCTCGGCGAGGGACAGCAGTGCAGGTGGTGGTGAGGTGGCACGTGATGCAGGTGCTGTTGGTGTTGCTCCTGTTCCAGACCGTCGCCGTGCGGCACGGCCGGACGGCCTACGCGCTAACACCGACGGTGCAGACGACCGGACAGACGAAGATGATGCTGAAGGAGAGCCTCCTGATACCGTCGATGGATCCGGAGAAGGAGGCCAAGGCAATGTACGAGAAGGCACTGCAGCAGTACGGCATCTACGGTAAAACGCTGAAGGAGATCTGCAAATCGTGGGTCACGCTCGGTTGCCAGTGCACCGGTACCAAGGAGGAGGTCGCACTAGCCTGCCGTGGCATCGGTCTGGAAGCTATCCCGGACGATCTACCGTCGGAGCTGGTGAAACTGTGAGTATCTTTGACCGAGCGTGCCCTTAGTCCTCCATTATTGCGTGTCGGGAACCAGTTTTACCGGGGATCCAGATTACAATTCACCGAGAGGGAGGGAGAGAGAGAGAGATAAACTTATGCTCCCGATGTAGAGTCCGGAGTCCGTTTCGAAGAGCTTAGAACGTCCTTCAAACCGAAGCGACTGCTGATGACATTATCTTATGATAATGTCCACTTGACATGACATCCCTGAGCCACTGAGACGGTAGCATATCATGTCTGTCAGCTCCAACCTGTGGCAATCCCAGTGGCTGACTTCTCGATCGTCTACCATTAGGTGGGTCAAGGTTTGTTTTTGTCGCTGCTGCTGCTTCTCAAACGTCTCTGTTTCTGATTCGCTCAATCAAGCAAGCTATTCTACGTTTCTTTGGTTCTTCACTCGTGCATCCTTTTCGATTCCTTGCCTTTTTCCTCTTCTGTTCATTCAACACGAATCCAAGCGGGACGTCCTAATCGGGCGCACGAAACTCGAAACGCCACCAGCCAACCAGCCAGGGGGTACCCGATGCGCTAAACAACAATGCAACGAACCCATTTTTCACAACATTTACGCTCAACACTCGCCTCCTCCTTAGCCGGCTGGCGGTTCGCGATGTTGTAATGTCGCGACACCGCATGTCGTCGTCGTCGTCGTCGTCGTCGTTGTTGCTTCTCGCCTTCGCGCCGCTGGTAGGTAGGTAGGTGACTATTTTTAAACACGAACCGAGACACAATTCAGCGGTTCAACGTCACCTTGTCACCTGGATGTGGGGGGGAGTGGTGGGAGATGGTGCGATTGGGGTTTCTGGTGAGAAATCAAGGCGAGGAGGGGGACGACCACCACCGGCGCACACGCTGGATGAACGCCGAGGTGTCGGCACTGCACTTCAGTTAAGATTTTGTGGGTCAACTTCGAGGTAGGGATAGCTGCGGTGCATTTGATTTCGTGAGTTTAACCTTCGTGCTAACCCGTGATGCGAGTGGAAAGGCGCCAGATCGATGAGTTGGCTCCTGCCATGACGTCAAACATCTTATCGTGGAGAACCGGGAATGAGTATTCGCGATACTCACTATACGAGACGTGGCTGTTTCGAGCTGCATGTCCTAGAATTTTAATAAAAATTCTAAGTAAGCAACAGTTTAAAATTAATGAAATTACCAGTAAAGTTATGAAATATCCCGTGTAACAGCCGATTTGGAATGCGGAGTATGTTTTAAGACATCCATAGGCTACTATGATTTTTTTTTCAACAATAGTATGCTACATATGTAACTATTTGCGATTCTATCGATCACTCCGATTAGGAAACTGTCGTAATTAATTTGTAATTGCCTGGAAAGGGTTCCGGTAGTCAAGACGTCCACCACGCATCTATTTATTTCTTTTCCCTGACATGTTTATGCAACTCTAGCTTCGTGTCGAATGCTTTTCCTAGCTCACCCTTACCTATTTAAAGATACTTGATCAACACTAGCACCTTAACCGGTGTGCGTTTAGTATTATGATGTTGAAAGCTATCGGTGCATGACCGCAGCAAGGAAAGTGGTTCCGTTTGTCGCAATTTCTTTCTGCATTCATTTGCAATTTCCACTCCTGTTTTTTTTTCCCGTGGCCCTGGATTCAACTGCAACTCTTCAGTGCCAACGACAGCGTTACGCTCGATGGTACAAGATGGCTGCCCTGGGGTTCGGCCCATGCTCGAACTGGTTTCGATTTCTAATTAGATACAATAAAGTTGTAAATAAATCAATTTATAATTTCGATTAATATGTTGCCCCGCACCGATAAGCCTCGTCGCTTCTAACCGGGACGAGCCGCAGCAACCGATCGAGGAGAGATTCATTTTTTGCACATTTTACTGCTTCTGCTGCTGCTGGTGCTGCTGTCCCAGGACACGGTACGGTATGGCCTGGCACGACACGAGTGGATCTTGTCCTCCAGGGCGCCCGGTTGAACACATTCCGACGATCGTTACATTCCGAGAGGTTTTCTTCCACTTTTTTTTATGCGTTCGCGATTCGCGTTCTTTTTTTTGCGTTTTACCAGACCAAACTAATCAGCACCCTCGGCGCCAGAGTGGTGTCCTCTCTTCGTGGTTTCGGTGAGCTTAAGCGATGGCACGGACAATCCGGTTTGAATCCGGTGTGAATCCGGTGTGTATGTGTGCGCGCTGGCGCTCAGTGGTTCCGAGGCAATCACACTTGAACGCGGACAGAATCGCCCTGACAGCCGATCCCAGGCCGATGGACACGGGTCACACGACTACGGATCAGAAGCTGCACCCTGCACGCCGCACTTTTGCGCTTTTATGATTGACAGCTGGATGGCGGCCACGGTGTCACGATTATGCCGTCGGAATGCCAGGGCTGGTCAAGGGCTAGCAAAAGGATCAGCCACCCTCAGCCGCTCGGTTCGACGTGGATGGAATTGGCACTTTCCACACTCGATGCTCGGTGCTCGGTGCTCGGTGCGCGGTTGTGTCGTGTCATGTCCATGTGTCGATATCGCAGCGCAGTGACCATTAAGCTGACAAAGCCTTGTCGCAACTCTTTAGGGTACGCGGTAGGCATTCACGTCCGTAGGACACTGGAGGGGGGGAGGCGGCATCGTGCGAGCGTCCCTTTCATTCGCTTAATGCCTTTGCATCGCGTCGTCGTCATCGTCGTGTATCGAATTTCGGGAAGTCGAATCCGGGAATGGAAGTCCCAAAATGGCAGGGTCGACACTTTGATAAACAAGTTTTCTGGCTGCAGCGTCTGCTCGGGTGCGGGGGATACACTAAACGGCGATGGCCGAGGACCGACGAAACAGTGGCGCTTAATTGCTGGCATGACATTTAATTGACTGTTAAACGTGATATGATTTATGTTAAGCATTTCATTTGCTTTTTATTCTTTATCTTACCGTACGGTAGGATGGACAGGTCTTTTAAACCCGTGGTGGCCACTGGATGCCAATTATATTGCAAAAGTTGGCCAGATGGTCGAATGGAGCATTCCAGGAAAAAATGATGAATTATACAGTACATTTCAATATCGCTTAATTACTGTATCGGCGTTGGACACTTTCTTACAAATTGTTACCAAATATGGAAGGTAATATTGTCTGTATATTTCAGTACAAATTAATCTCGAAATCAACAGATGGTCTGTAATATGATCTACATTTGAAGAGAAATCCGTTTTACTAAAGTTAAACATTCAAAACTCAAGTATACTGCTAAAATATAAAAAGAAGTGTTTAAATAGAACATCAAGTATCTTTTCAACGATTTTGAACATTTTTGCAATCGTTCTATAAACTTTTTGCGTCTTAAGAACATCGCAATAGATCGAAATGAGCTCATTTTTAAATCCGATTTACTCTCTTAACCTCCTTCTCCGTAACGCCACCAGCAGAGCAATGATGATTAGTGGCGTTCAGCAACTCGAATCGGCTTACAATATCCAAGGTAAACCGTAAGCTGCTCCTGATCGCTTACCAGGTACTAAACTAAACAACTTTATGGCTCCATTCCGAGCACAGTCGAGCAAAGCCCCGATTAAACCGATTTGCCGTCGATGTCGATTCGCGAATCCGCGATTCATCGTCATCTCTTGCCATCTCGTACGGCGTCGTACGATGCGCTCGCGAATGGCGACGCGTCCCAAAAAATATTTACGATCACTCCCGAAGTGACAGATTTGGATGGATGAAAAATGATGGACAGTGGGCCGCCCGGCCGGCACCAAACACGAATCCAACACCGATCGCCGTCGTGTCGTCGAGCTGGTTGAACGATCATCATTATGGGGGTTGAAACATGCCATTACCGAACGCCATTTCGGCTCGGAAATCGGAAAACGGGAGTGCACCATTCGCCGCGTGTGTGACACTTTCGTCACACACCACCGCCGTGATCGTGAACGACTGTCGTGCGAATTTATGCTCTCACTCCAGTCGGCACGATGGCGCGTCAGACGATGTGATGTGAGGACGATTTGCTGCTGCCGACGTCGCTGCGACGAACCTCACCAACCTGCTGCATTCAATATTATAAATATGCTTTAATGCGCACAATAATTGCATCCAGAGTGCACAATAAAAAAGAAATATGAGTCGCGGTGGTGGTGTTGTGGTGGTGGCGTGCTGGGCAGACGACAAATGGTTGATGCCGGCGCATTCATTCCGGTGGCGCGCGGTGGTCAACAGTTGGAGAAGAAGACGAAAAAAGGTGATTCCCGCCAAATTACGTGATTATTAATTTTATCTGATTTTTTATTCACGAATTTTCGGACGAGTGACACTGACGTGCCCGGACTGCGCCATCGACAGCTAGCCAGACAGCGCAGCCAGTCCCAGCTTGTTGCCGATTTGTGATTCCCGACGGCTGCAGGGTGCTGCAGCAGCTGCATCGATGAACTTATGGCCCTTCCTCGGGGTGTGACCCGGCAGGTCACGGTCCACGAATGTCACGAAAAGAGAAAGATAGAGAGAGAGGAAGCGTCAGTGAATATGATGCACGCCGCTTCATTTAACCTGTCGCTTGCGCCTGAATCTTCCAATCAATCCCGCCATTCCATCGCATTTCGCGTTCGCCAGAGTGTTTCTATAAATTATGTGCAATTATTATTAATGGAAAAGATCCGTTTTCGGTTGAGCGAGCGACACCCCGTCGTGTTATGGTCAAGTTTCATTAATTTTCTGCTGCTGCTGCTGCTGCTCGCCACACAGTTAATGACACACTTTGCGGGATCACTTATGCGAAAGTCGGGTCCATCCGCGTAACGATACGGGCGCATTTGTATTATATTGCTGCATTAATTCTTTTCCCGCCGTTCCCTAGAGTGGCCCGACCATCGACGTCGGCGAATGTGCAATTAGGCGACATTTGGTGCGATTTACGGCCAGCCAGGATCCGCACAGACAGGGTTTAGCAAACAAACCACCGGCCCGGTCCGGCATGGCCATTTTGGTAACCGATCGACCGACCGTTTACTTTTTAATCATATTTCTCCGATTCCGGACTGATTGATTTATTTAACGGCGACCGCCTTTTAGATGCATGGATCCGGTTTACAATCTGTCTCGAGAGCGCGGGGATCGTTCAGACCATTAAGCGACAAATGGCGCTCTCTGGATGGGGTTCATGCGAAACGATACTGATTTAGTGTGACAGAGAGAGACAGTGCACTCGGGAGCACCATTATTGGGTGCGTCTTGCAGGTTGTAAAGTGCTTTATAATTGTGCGAAAATTGTAAACTTGAATCGCCTTCTGTCCCTCATCCTTATGATCGTCTGAGGTGGTCTTTTGACCTTCTGACCGCTCGCTGCAGGATCGTCGGGATTGGGAACGTGTCAAGGGTGCTACGCGTAACCCCGTAAATGACTTCTAGTTCATGACCGTCCACTATGCCGACTTCCTTTGTTTGAAACCGTGATTCTACAGCTCCCAGTATGACCCCCGGTGGTATTCTGTCGGGTTGCCAAGTTGAGAGTGGCCCCGATTTACGGTGCGAAATGTTCCAACCAAAAAAAACAACCCCCGAAGTTTTCCAGTTCTATAAATCGAAGCAAAAGTGCGGCAACAAAACAGTCATGTGAGGCCAATAAATTGCCGCCGAATAAAAGAAACGAAACGAAACCATTATGTGCCCGTTGCGAAAAACGAATCCGCGAGCGCCGATTGACGCTACCAAGCAGGCCGCAGATGACCAGGAATGGACCGGGTTGCTAGATTTACTGGTCAGCGCCTTTGAACGGGGGGAGGGCCCCCAGGTCTGGTGTGCCTGTGTTGATATTGATTTCAGTTTTATTGCTAATAACCCGTTTCATGTCCATCGCCAAAAAACTCGGCACCAGAAACCCGGGGGCATGGTGCACATCAGGCCCCACCGAATCCGGAGAAGTCCGCCCGACGTCCATTGATGTCCGTTACAACCGTCGGCGACGACGGCGGCGACGGCTACGAGGTGGATACCGGATTCGGGAATTATGATGTTTTTCTTTCGCAGTTTATTGGCAGATTTGGAGCAACGCCTTGCAGCTGCCACATACATGTACACAAGGCATGTCCGATCCGACCCGATCCGGCACGTCCGGTTCACGTTCGTAGGTGTGCACCTCAATGTGGCACCTTTTTCTCGTCTGGCCAGTATTTAGTCTTCCGAGAAAACGAACGAACCGGCAAGAAAGAAAAGGCCATTCGATTCGATGACAACACAAACACACACACACACACGCACGCACGCACGCAAGGTTCACACAAAGCAGGCGCTGGCTTACGTTGTCTGGTTTGCGTACCAAGGGGCGTACCAAGTATCCAGACACTCCAGATTCAAGATATCCTTCTTTCCGCACCTTCTATTTCTGTTGTGCTACGTGTGTGGTTTCGTGTTCGAAATTTTCCGTAGATTTTCCATGTGTCGCACGCCATCGTCTGAAGCGCAGAATGGATCCCGAGGTTCGAGCTGATGAAGTTGGTTTGACATTTCAAACGAACATGTCCCCCCGGTGGTAGAATGGTTTGATAACCTTTTGGCCCCCGGAGCTGAATCGAACGAGTTTGTTGGTCAGCACCATTCCAGCATCCCGGGACCGGGTAGGGGGGACAGTGACAATCGACAAACTGCTGACTCAATGCTCGGAGGAGTAGTTTACAATTTGTGTTTAATTGACGTATCACTCTGCAACCCGGTGGTCCGCATGTGAAACGGAAATTCAAATTAAAACTTTGTCTTTCCAGGAGGATGCTGATCCCTCGAGCTCAATCGGATCAGTCGGTAAGATCTCGGATTCGGAAGCACCGCCGGTTTGAGTGTTTCCCATTACCATCGATGTGATGCAGTCATTCGGTTGAAGGTTTAATGGTCGTAAGCGAGGTACTGGGTGCTTCCTTGCTAGATAGGACAGAGAGAGAAAAAGAGAGAAAGAGAGATAAACAACGGATCTGCAGAATAATAATCAAAGACCACTGCATTCCGAAAACCGCTCTACGATCCGATCCAAGCATAATCAAACCGTTTTTATGGTCGATCCCTTTTCAATCCCCCCTCCGCATCACCGGTACGTCCGGTCCGGAGAAAGTGTGTCATCGTTTGTGTGTAGTGGGCGAGTGGTGCTGCTCCATGCTGCTAACCTAATTACGCAATCGAAGCTTCTGATGCTACAACAGCATGTCGAAGCGATGAGGTTCTGCACCTCCATGCTCCAGCGCCAACAGTTTGGTTTGTTCGGTTCAGGCCAGGCCAGGCCAGGAATGTAGGTTAATTTCCTTTTGTACACTTTCATCCGTTAGTCCCATGCATATTACAACATCAGCTCTCGCCCTCGATCCGACGGTCACGACGACGAAGACGACGACGACGACGACGACTACGAGGAGGTTCTGGCCTGTCCTTCGACGCCGGGATGTCTTTACGAGTTTTAAAGAAACTCCGGAGAAGGAAATCCTTTCCGTGGTGATGGGATGTGCACACACACGCACACAGCTCGAGCACACTGTCCGGAGAAGGTTCCGGATCGGAGCGATTTCATTGAAATCGATTTCATGCTAAAGCCACTCCCGCCGCCAGCCTCCCTACCAAGGGGCCAACCACACGCTTCCGTTCGGAGCGCTGGTCGCAGCATCAGGTTCCTGTTGCATGCCGGCCAGGTCCAGAGCCGGGAAAGTGGAGCAAGTGACTCAACGCTTCTTTCGCAAATCCTTACCAATCGTCGCATTGTAAGATATTGGAAGGGCAAAGAGCCGATGCAGCGCTGGAAACCGATACTGGCCCGAATTGCATCTCGAGGTTGCTGCTGCTGCTGCTGCTTGCAGTTGCAGCTTCAAATGAAGCTGCATCGGAGAGACTCCATCGGAGTGCCCGGGTGGTGGGGAGGTGCACCATAAAACCCGATGAAATATAACACTAAAACGCACATAAAAGTTTAATAACAAATGCGAGAGATGTCCTGTGCAGTGGCAACGGGGTCCCGTGATCGAACTTTTATGCTTCGAGCGACCGCGCGACCAGCGACGTGGCTTCTCGCACCCACTTTGCACGGGTGTGCGGGTGAAAATGATAGTCAGCGCGTCAGCCAGCAAGCCAGCAAGCGAATAATGTTATTGGAAGGACGGTCTCTGGTGGTTGGTGCTCTGGTCGATAAGGAAGAAGTGGCTGCACAGTAGCCGCTAGGCAAAGTCCTTCACAGACACACACACACACACACAGGGCGGGACAGCGAATCTCAAAAGTTGGTCCCTTTCGCCCCGTTCTGGGTTCTCTCGTCCTGTCGTGAAGGACGAAACAATATAAACGGAAACTTCAGCACAATTGCTTATCGAATTGCCGGTGCTGTTCGGGGCTGGTGCGATGCGGTGCTAATGTTGGCAACCCTACGCGTATCTTCCGTCCGTTCGTCGGGATATTAAATTTAAAATTACTTCGATGCGATGCTGTCAAGAGCGTGGTGGTGGTGGTGGTGGTGGTGGTTGGCTGGCGGCGATTAACGGAGCGATCAAACCGAATGGTGCAAGTACATGAATAGTTGCACTCTGTTTTTATGCTCTTGCTCAATGTACTCGCGAAGTGGTGGCCACTGCTGATCGGTTTGTCTGGTTGGATTTGCAAGCTTTCCGTTTTGTTTCCTTTTTTGTGTCGCTGTTGTTTCACTTTACGATGTTGATTCGGATTGTTTTTCTTGTCGTCGTACTTTTTTTGCAAATCGTAATCGCAGATCCCATAGGATGATCGCTTTGTGGACAGCTTCCAGTGTGTTTGTTTTGGCGATTGCATATTGTTATTGCCCTTTTGTTGGACCACTGGATAGAGATGATTCGTTTCTAACAACAATGTGTCATCGACAGCCAAAAACCCGAGCTGCTCATCTTCATCGGATCACACACACGCACACACACACACGCACACACACATACGCACGCGCGTGTGGATGGTCTAGACACTAGCATCAGCATTATGACGTGAGACAGACGGGACAGACAGCATAAAACATTAGCATTAATGTCCTGAGCATTTCAGGGCACGCTTCTGGCGCGATGCGTCGCCCATAACGACGCGCAAAAACACATGTAAATTTTTATGTTTTAGCTACTGTCTCGCCTCCAAACCCTCTCCTCGTTGTTTAGCAACGTAGTGATGCCATCTACTGGGGGGGGAGATATGCGTTAAAAAAAACGGGAGATCCAAGGAACATTCGCTCTGTTCGCAAAAGCTCCCGGGAAAACACATCGCAGTCGGCCATCACCAGCAGCCCGTGTCTGTCTTCGGGCGTAACTCCTAGACCCAGCATCAGCATCAGCGAATGCATCGGTGAAGGCGAGAAGATAAGACGAAAATGGCGAGACGCGCGAGGTGCGCGATATGTCTCGCCCCCGGCCAAAAATCTGGTGCGGCGCTCTCTGACGCTGCTAATCATCGTCATAATCTGCTGCTTGCCGCTGCTGGCCACACACTCACACATAAAACTCGTCTGGCTCATCAATTCAATTAGCTCGCCAACACTCGCGAGGGCGGCTCCTCCTGGGCGGTCTGGACGCGCGACCAAAAACAAAAAGGACAAAATTAGATGCCAAAAGAAAGTGAAATCAGAGATCGCCCAATTGACCACGACACCCACTAACCGTGACGTGGTGGCCAATGGCGCGGTGCAGCGGATTTCGAGGGGACGGGGGACTAGCCAGCGTGTCTATCAACCGTCTGCTGCTGCTGCTGGTGGTGGTCTGCTGGAACTTTTAATTATTGTCAGGCGAGCGAAATCACTGGCTAAGACAGAGCATTAGCCGCCGATGTTATCGAGTAAATGTGTCTCCCGAAATGTGTTTGTCCCATCCCAATTCCTGGCAGCACGGATTCAGCGGTCCTGGCGAGCGGCATAATGGCATGTTTGTGGCGGTGAATGTGCGTTCCGTCTGGGTGGCATAAATTGTGGTGACTCGTCCACCAAGTCCCAGACACCACGTCATACACACCGGTAATCCTTGAGAAAGGCAGTAAATCGTTCGGTGACAACGTGGGTCACTCCTTTGTGGCCCCAAGACGCGGTGCACGGTCATGTAGTGCACTGTAGGCAGGCTACAGCAAAAAGGGTCGAGTTCTTGGAGGGAGTTTAAAAGTCTGTTAATTCGTAATTAAGATGTAAGCAAAACAGTTCCCGAGTTCACTTACTCGGCGCCTCGGAACAACAACGATCGAAACGTTGTCGGCAATTAATAAATGGGGGAAAGGGGGTATCAAAACGCGGCTCAAACTAGGCCGCGGCCAGGCCCTGGGGGGTGATCGCTGCCGAAGATAATAAAACATTGTTTACATTCGCGGTTATCTCGTTCGTGATTACGCAGGATAGTTAGCAATGCGGGAATCGTTTTCGTTGCATTAATTTGTTGCCGATTTATTTTGGCTCGTGTCCAGGTTTCCCCTTCAAAAGAGATAGTAGCTCTATTGAAACAAATTAAAGATCTCATAATTAGCATCATTAAATATCGAAAAACAATCTACATCGTCTGTTGGTTTGCTAATGCGCCAAAGATGAACTGTTGGTGCTGCTGCTGCTGGTGCGGGGCGAGAATGACTGTCAATGACTCATGAGGTGACCACGACACGTAACACGCATGATGTAACGTACGGCGTTTGTTACGTTTTGCTTAATTAATTGCTCAGCATAATGTCCTTGCACCGCCTGTTGTCGACCGCCTGGCTGATGAAATGTGGATCAGTTTATCAATCAGAAAGCACCTTCCCGGGCACGCCGATATGCCGAGCTCTCTCTCCCTTGAACCCTCGGCTCGGCGCGCAACACAACACGAGATGGTAATGTGCTGATAGAGTAGAAATTAAAATTTATGGTCAATCCGTGAGGCCGGCAACAGCAGCGCTCGCACATTGTCTTTATGAGGTATCGTTAATGAAATCTCATAAAACGATTTTGCAGACCAACACACACACACTCGGACACACACGCACACAGGCCTAGAGTTCCCGTTAACGAGTCCAATTACTGAAATCGGCATTTCACCTCTCACTCTCGGGAGTCCCCGGGGGTGTCCAGCGCGAAAACTCGAATGTTTTATAGTCCCGTTCCAGGGGCGCAAGTCGCTGCGTCGCAGACCGAACCGCAGACGATTGCGTGTGCCAATTCCGTTACGAGCTGCGGCAGCCATTTTTTTTATGGTAGCCTCCGGGATATACAAACGCTCTGCTGATGTTGCTGCATGTATGTTGCATCCTGAATGGGCTGAATGGGGCTGGCCATCGAATGCCATTGCAAACGAGTGGCCGCGCGGCCGTAGCTGATTTGTAGCCAGCCAGCCAGCCAGCCAGCCAGCCAGCCGGCCAATGCCGGCCCCTCCGGCTATGGAGCGGAACGATTTGCCTCTGATTTAGGAGCAAAACTTTATTGCCATCCGACTTGCATTAATCTCGAATGCATCATTTAGTGCAATTGCTAATGCGCACAATGTTGTTTGCCAGCCATTGGAGGAGGGGGGGAGGCACCTCCTTCTCTCCTTCTCCTTTTTGTTCGCTCGCAACGGGACGTTAAATTTGTCCCAAATCCGGTCCGGGCTGCGGACGATTGGAGTAGATCAATTACATCTTTTCTCCATCGTGCCTATATCGTTGGTGAAGGCAGACGGTGGCGGGGTTTATTTATGCTTCCCCGCGTACCCCGGGGGCCACCGTTCTCGCCGAGCAGCGGTTCCTTTTGTGGGTCATCGTCGTAGCGAGCTTGTATGGTGACGACGGTGCTATGCTGCTATGGCCACTGGACACACCGAAATAGGAAATATTTTGCTCATTAAAATCCAAGCCAACAAGCTCACGATGACCAGTGACGGTGAAATAGAGAGAACGAGAGAGAGAGAGAGAATGAGAGATGGAGCAAAAACGCCAAACATACCGCCATCGAAGGAGCCCATGGGGAGACGCTGCGCCAGCCAAAGGTTCCTTTGGTCCAAAGCTCGCAAGCCACCATAAATCCGAGTAAATCGATGTCGAACTGCCGGCGACTGTCGGTGGATTTCTTGTTTTCGTTCGCTTTTTCCCACGAGCCCCACCCCAACGCCCAAAGTGGCCCCAAAAAAGGGGGTAGACCGAGATTCCGTCTCCGCCAGAGTGCCAGGCTAGTGGCCAAGCGCGCCACGCCGTTTATGTTGCCCGGTCTTTCCGCCCGGTCCTTATCGGGCCTTAGGCGCAGGCACATATCCATCTGAAGCTCGTCACGGTGACAGCGAGACAGTGCGCGCCCGTGTGTGTGTGTGTGTGAGAGAGAGAGGGGGTGAGGCAGCATAACGGCGATAAAATGATAAAAATCCGCTCGCCAATTCCACGGTGCCACCCTGCGACACACCGACATTGTTGTCCACCTCGAGGCAGCAACAGCAGCAGCTGTTGCGCGGAATGGCAAGAAAAAAAAACGAGTCGCACAAAATGAATGATGTGATAGCTGGAAACGCAGAAAAAAAACGAGAAGAGAAAAACGCACAAAACTCGCCGCCGCCGACTGTGACAGAAAGGCCGCCTCGATGTCCTTTTTTGGGGAGCCCGAAACTCATCGCATCGATGCGGTGCGGTGCGTGCGTCGCGAGCGAGCGAGCGAGCGAGCATGCAATAATCATAAACATTCTCGAGGCCACAAAGAGTTTTAATGCTCGGCCACGCAACTGGCCACCTGTACCGGACCGGAGCGGACCGACCGACCGGACCGACGATGACATTTGATGCGAAACTATGCTTCGTGCGTCGTGCGCTCTCGGGGATTTATGCTTTAGCACCTGTGGGAGCCAGCCGTCGTGCCGGTGATGATGAACTAAAAGCGAGTAAATAGTGTGAAACGTCCGCCGGGAGCGCAGCGGTTTTTGGCTTCGATCGCGAGCTACATCCGGTGCCGGTGATTCAAAAACGTGCGTAAAACGCCGGCCCGATGGCCGTGTCGCGATAAGGTAATTAATCATTTCGACTTTGCGTTTCGGAGTGCGTTGACGTTGCGAAGACAGGCTCCGGTGTGGACTGAGGAGATGGATTGCTGGTAGGCATGGTTACGCGAACGTTGTCGTACTGAATACGGAAACTGTCAAACGGGATCGCATGGCCAGCTGGGTTGTCATCAGTCTAGATTGAATGCAAAGATGTTTCTTCGCGTTTCAGCTTTAAATGTGAATCACAAGTATTTTACATAAAACATTAAACCGATTGCTCCAAGATGATAGAACCAATTCCATCACGAAAGCTTTTAATGCCTCGATCACGTTTTTCGTTTTTCTTCAAGCATAATTCAATTATTTGAAGAGCAGCGCAACATGCAATGCAGTAGCAAAAAACTGCTTCCGCTCAACCGCATGATGGACACCATGGACGCGATTTCCATTTCCAAAATTGGCCAGCTCAAGCTCAAGCACAACGATGCTCCTCATGTTCACTTTCCATCCAGCAAACGGTTTTCCGGAGAGAGCAATTTCGCGAACCGAAAGCACTTCATCCCCTAGAAGGAGCCTGGAGCTGCCCCGCCTGGAACTGCTGCACTTGCTTGCTGCTTGCGCCAGCAAGAGCAAGACGTGGCCGGTCCGATGAATTATATGCAGTTATATGGCATAAAATATGCTCTCCATTAATATAACTCACTGGGCTGATTTATCTCGCCATGCATGCGCCACCACGACGACGACGACGACGATGCTCTGGTCGAATAGCTGTTGCGTGTCTGAAATCTATCCTCACAAGATCTATCTTTTTGTCCGGTTTTTTTGCTGCTGCCTGATAAACTATGCCACCAGTTGCCCCTTACCGAGATGAGCTTGGTTGCTCCCGGAATGCAACGCTAACCGATTGAGACCACCACGATTGAGAGACGACAACGCGGCGCGGCGTGTGGTGTGCCGCGTTATCGGCCCGATCTTGTAATGCATTTCCTTCCAAGCTCTGCCAGGTATGTCTACACCTCAGCGACACACGCACACACACCGGGTGTGATGCGAACAGAACGGAACATCTTTGCTACCGGCACCGCGAGCTTCATTAATGAACAAATTAAGTCAATCTGTAGGGGTTCCCTAGAGTAAGGGGTGGAGGGGGGTCTCGGCACTCGCACTATTCTATTTTGGAATGTCGTCGTGACAGCGAGATTGATATCGTGGCCGTGAGGCGCGAGCAAAGTAGATGCACTCGGCTAAGATAAGATGTCCGGGCATCTGCGGGACAAGTGCGAAGAGAGGTCGGTGCACCATTTTGGAATCAATTAATGCAATGCTCGTGCCGGCCGAGGCGCGCTGGCGGGACATGCGGGATTTGTGGTGAAAAGTAATTAAAACTGGACTCGCTCGCTGACTTGCCTAAAGGGTCTTAGCTGCTACCCGCTACGACACGTTTAATTACGTCGAAGCAGATTGTTTATCTGGTGGCCACCTCGCAGCACGTGTCAGACAAGAACCGAGACCGGCTGATATGGCCGATGGCTCTCGATGGCTTGATGGCTACTGATTCCATCGCGCGATCGTGCCATTAGATTGCACTGCGTATACGTCACTCCGTGAGGGCCGAGTGGCGAGAGCACCAGCGACATCATTAATCCCCGGGAAGACTGCAGCAGGAGCAGGAGTAGCAGTAGCAGGAGTTGCTCGTGTCCTCGGTAGCTACCACCTCCAATGGGGCGAATGAAGTCATTTGCATATTATTTATACTTTGTCAAAGTAATCAATACATGCAGCGACGAGTTTGCACGAGTGCGCTGCTGGGCGATACTATGCTGGAAGGCGTCGCCAATGACGACGATCACGACGACGACGACGCTTTGGCTTTGGTTGTCCTTCTGCGAGTCGTTTGTCGCCTGACCAGCACTGACCCAGATCGTGGACGTAGACACGCCTCGACGGACGGTGAGGACAGACAATTACTCTCCGTAACGTCAGCTCCAAAATGGCAGACAGGATGCACACGTTAGATGCGATCGAGAGGGCTCTTTATTGATTCGCCAATCGCCTCATAAAAGTGTCTTAAATACTCGAGATAAGCTCGCTTCTGAAATGAACGCTGATAAGAGAACCCGGACATTCCCGGTAGAGACTCTCGTCCGCTCGCGGGCTCAGTACACTTTCGGACATGGCGCGATCCACGAACCGTTTCCACGCAGCGGCCACAGTAGGCAGTGTCGCGATTCTCAAAGAAGCCACCCGATGGGAGGCCAACGCGGTGGACGAACAGCTTCGTACGCCGGTACTGTTGGCGGCGGCCAATGGCCGTACCGGTGCCCTGGAGGTGCTTCTCAAGCGTGGCGGTGATATCCGGCGTACCGATCGGATGGGCAATACGGCCCTCCATCTGGCAGCCATCGGTGGTCACCGGGCATGTGTCGAGTGCCTGCTGGGTGCTGGATGTAGTCTGTTCGAGATGAACACGGCCGGACGGACGGCACTCGATGTGGCGAAGCTGCATCAGCAGCAGGAAACGGTCGAGCTGCTAGACCGTGCCACAAAGGAGCTGTCCTCGAGCCGGACACCGGAAAAGGTACAGGAACTACGGAACCGAGCTGCCAAAAACTACGAAAAACTGAAGCATCGGTACGGCGCCGTAATCTCACTGAATCTCGGTGACAGTTTCCGGGCCCTGGAGGAACATACGACGCTCGAGGATACGGCTTGATGAAGGGCGGGCCTGGAGTGAAGACGCGACCTTCGGCGTGATTTGCCTACGGCCTTCACACAAATAATGGATCACACGCTGTGGATCTTGGTGGAGTAACTTTGATGGAATAATCAGTCACTCCCATGGACCCCAATCCATGACTAAACGGGAAATCCAAACGGGGTTTCGCCTCTCGCCACCAGCCGTACTCACCGGCGTCTCGGTTACGTCAACGCAAGCCGGTAACATCAACTACTATTCGACGTCGGTCAGCACTTTCGCCACACTCACACACACACACACAGCAAAAGGGGAAGAAACCGAAAGGAAACTTCCGGTCGGTGGCTCATGAAATATTCATTCGCCCGGACCGTGAAAAGTGGAAAAACAAGCTGGCATCCCTTAGGGGTGTACCTCATAAAGCGATCCCCGTCATTGCGGTTTCAACGAACGACACTCCGCCAGCGTATCCATATATCCGCCGGTATTGATACGGCCGTTAAGCTTCCATCGCAAGCTTTCCGAAGTGCTGGACCACCGGGAATGAGGTACGCACCGAACGGTCTCTATCGCGATGGACAAAATTAGCATAAATGACTACTATAGGCACGACGGTCGCGGCCCATCATTCTGTCTACCGAGAAGATGCCAAGAAGGAGTATTGGGATTGAAGGGCTACTCCTCCTCCTCCAACGAATTGCTTCGTCACTTCCATCTTCAGAGCTTCAGGCTTCGAGTACCGCAACCCCGAGAGCGGTGTCTTCCACGCGCTACAAGGCAAGGCCACGAGCAACGATAAAGATAACTTGTGAGACGGTGAGAGTGACGCGACGGTTGATAACGCGAAACTCCGGTTTTTTTTCTTCATTTCGCGTTTATCAACCACAACGGTGCATGGCCACGGCACTGTCTCGTGAGGAGGTCATAAACGTAGGACGATTTGGCGTTATACGACCTTCATCGTGGCGACGACGGCGTGAAGTGGCTTTTCATCCCCCTCCCACCGCACTGGGGGGATGGTGGTGTGACTGTCGGTTTAATGTGTAATCGAGAACGAAATACGATCGAACATATGACGCAGAGGGAGAGTGTGTTCGTGCGTGCGTGCGTGCGCGTGATTTGATAGCACATCAAGCAGTGCGTTTAGGAGAAGGTTAAACGGGAATTGACCATATAACAAGGCGTATGCCAGAGGGGCGGGTCATGCACTTGTCAAGTGGAAAAAGCAGTGGATTTTTAATACAGAAAATTCCTCGTTTAGATCGCACTTAATAAGACATTTTTTGAGCAGTAGAACAATAAATGGGAACTCAACAGTATGCCTCTGCGTTTAGTATCTCATTTTTTCATCGTTTAAAGGTGGATTATACTCCGGAACGACGCATCACCGAGCAAAGTGTAGCTATCGAGCGGTTGGCCAAAGTGCTAACAGCAAAAGGCAAAAAAGAATCAACAATCAAGTCAATAATTGCGGACATAAATCGTTGACAAACTCACCATAAACATGCACTCAGAACGCGCGTCCTGCTGTCCGGAGCGTCCATTCCATTCGACACGCAGCACGCAGCGAGTGCATTTCATTGATTTCAGGACATTCATCAACTGCTGCTGCTGCTCATGGGTGGGGTGGGATGGTGCATTGTTTGTCCCGAGGCTCACCTCATCGTTTTCACTTTCATCAATTGGTGCGAGCGCGCGCGCCGCCCGTGGAAAGTGTTTTCGCGCTTGATTGCCAACATAAAGCACCCGTTTCATAGTGGGAGTGCATCCCATTAAACCCCGTACGGTGGTGGTGGAGGGAGTTGGCTTGAAGATAAACAAATCCTGATGCGATTCCGGTTCCGAACGGCACAAAAGTGGTGAACGATCGGTGCGGAGGTAAAGGAAACAAAAGTTTGAAAAGCAATTAGGATCGTTCTCGCTGAGGGTGGTGGTGGTGGTCGATGGTCGGTTTGGCGGTTTATGGTGCGGTTAGGGGACAGGGCACCCCTTCCCTGGCACGCACGGGAGCTGGAAAATTGCTCTGATTTATGGTTCACGAGCTGTCACCTTCTCTCGATGTTGTTCTCGTGTCGAGTGAATGGTCGACGATCATTGGAAAAATCAACAAAGACCACAGAAAGGAGAGGGAGTTGGGAGGGTGGGACACGAATGTTGTCGGACGGACGGCACCGTCTGGCCGTCTGGCCTCGATCGGAGGGGATGGGTTAAACTTTGCTCTCTACGCACATCCTATCCTATCATCCCTCTCCCTCCCCGGGGACGACAAACGATCGAATTTAGGGTCTTCTCGGCCACTTCAGCAGCAGCAGCACCAGCTGAAGATTGAACTTCACTCGTACGTCATGCTGAAGACGATAAGCGTAACTTGGTGGTAGCCACCCTGGAAGCTGCCCCGTGTAATCCTGCCACAACCGACGCTTTAACTCTTCATCTCTATAAAAGGATGAAGAGAGGGTGATAGGGAGAGAAAGGGAGAGGTGGTTTGTTGAAAAAACTGTCCAGACACCCGCCCGTGATGGCGATTGTTTGTGCAAGCTCTTCCTCGGGGATGAAAATCGATGTCCGACAACGGGATTGCGAAAAGGCGATTGCGTGGCGAAATCACGTTCGCCCCGTGGTCAACCGCACCGCGCGCACCGTACGGTCCCTCGACGACTGGTCCCGGAGACTTGAACTCAATTACGCCAGCAATCAAACAATTTGTCCTCACTTGACACGCCGCACAGAGAGAGAGAGAGAGAGAGAGAGAGAGAGCGCGAGCGAGCTTCTGAGGTAGCCCATTGATGCTTTCTGATCATGGCAGGGAAGCAATTTATACCTTCCAGCAGCTTCCCATTAGCCCGTGTGCATTGCGGTGTGCATCGCGCTCGGTTGGCCGGTGGTATCCGTTACTGCAAGCTGCATGGCATGGCGTTGCGGTCGAGCGGCTTCCCTGATTGCTCACGACGGTGCCACGTTGGCGTGACGATGGACGAGACATTTAATGTGGAACCGATTTGTTCGTGTTCCGCGGAGACTGCACTCCTCCTCCTGCTCCTCCTCATCGCACACCTGGTTCAACGGATCTGTTACAAGCTAAATGGACTCAGTAAACATGCATTCAAAGGGGGGTGGCTGATGCGGTTAATGGTTTAATGATCATATTTATTCAATTTCGCGCCTAATGGCGATGCGGTTAGGCACAATCAAGACACCACCACCAGGCGCCTGAAGGGGCCGTGCTGCGAGCCATTAACTACTGTCCTGTGCCGTTGTCACGTAACAATGCGCCCCCAAAGGATGCGCTTTCGTCTCCTGAAGAGGGCTTTGCTAATTGAAACGGGAAATGTGAATGAATTCAATTGCTTCCGTCAGAGCGGAATTCGGAAGTAAATTGCCTAATTGCCAGTCAGCGCATCCTTCAACACCCACCACCGGACGGAGGATAATGAGTGCTATTCGGACACGCGCGCGCCACTGCAAGATAATGGCAGATGATGAGCAAAACATGAAAATGGCGAGCGTTTGCGCGACGACGCAACGTGGTGTGCATATTAATGGCAATCATCTCATCAGCGCTCCATTTTTGACGTAATCATAGTAGCCCTGGGTGTACAACGCTATCCGATTTCATTTTCCAAGGCGATGGCGACTAGATGGCAACCACGAGAAGGCTCGCGAGACCCCCGGGAACGATTTCTTTTCGCACGGATTATGGATTTAATCACATGACGGTGTCCACAAACACATTCCCTTGCCCATTCCCTGGGGACATGGGGACACCCATACAATGATCCTTTCCACCTCTCACCATCTACCTGCCCCGCCCCCCCTGGGGGACGTTTGCTTGCTTACTCCGGTTCGAAACATTAAACCCATTTAGTGTAACTTTTGCTTTTCTCGCACATTTTGACTCGGCCTCGACCTCTGGTGTGGTGTTAGTATGTGTGTGTGCATGTGTGCCCTGAGCCCTGAGCCTAAACGGTGAGCCGGCTGCCCTGTCCCTAATGTCTCCGCTAACGGTAATTTATTAAAAAGTTTGTTTATTATTTTATTCATGGCGTGATTATTATCATTAAAACGTTAGTTCGCTGGTGGCACAACCAGCAGCCGGTGTTCCGACCATCCCTGCTGGTTCTGCAGCACTGTGCAGTGCAGCACTTGATGGCGCCACTCGCGTTGGCACCACGTTGGTCGGCTTGACACATATACTCACACACAGACACACCGATCCCGGGAGGGGATGTACGAGAAACAGGTTAAATTGATGACAGGTAATAACACCGTAATCAAAATGCTCCCCGGTGCATAGTTCCTGGGGCCTGATAGAGGCCTTCGTCGCCCTTCGTTCCCCTCCTGATTCGCCCTCCCGATAGCCGATCTCTGTGGCTCCGGGTCCCCAGTGGTAAATGGTCCGGCTCACTGTTCGAATCCAAACGCAGGACACCTCCACATGTTCGAGGCAAGTTTTGCATTCCAGCGCTCTCTTCCTGTCCCCTGTAATGGATGGTCTTCCTCCCGGTACCGAACGATACATTGTAGGACGGTCTGGGAGTAGCTGCCTTCAGGCTTCGTGAAAGTGTCACCGGTAACGTCATAGCATTTACACCTTTTCTCATGCGTCGTCGTCCCTTCCCCCCACACAGAGGGCGAACGGTGTTCGTGGTGATGGTGGCCGACATTGCAATAACATATTAACGCTGGCAAAACTGTTGTTACGGAGTGGTGTAGGTCTTTGCCACACTCTACATGGTGGCGGATGCCGCTTTGTGAAATGAATTTTCAACCCACCATCCGGCGCAACAGGCGATCTCGGCGATGTACCGAGCAACCACCGACCGCTTCATGAGAGGCGCTTCTTGCCGGGTGTGCTGGAGCATAAAATTCCGTTTTCTTTCCGCCGTGGCGCCGTGGCGGCTTCAACTCATTCGGTATGCAGGTGTTCCGAGAGTAACGAGAATCAACCGCCACCGGGGGAACATGGCAAAGAGGGCAAAGAACGGGGTGAAGAAGCAAAAAAGAACCGGGAACATTCTAGTTGAGCTTTTAATGGAGAGACCATTAAACGGAAGCAAATGGTCAAATGTGTCTTCCGTTCTGGTGCTGGTGCTGGTGCTGCTGGTGCCGCTAGGACAAACACGGTCCTTTGCACATCCTTTAGCTATACCAAGCTTATCTCTTCCCGGTGCCTTCCAGTGGATTATTCGACAAAACATGGACCACGGAGTTTGTGATTAAAGGATAGAAAAACGTTCATCCGGATACATCCAATATATATAACCATGGTTCACCGTAATTTAGTACAGAACCCTCCGTGCCGTAGCTCCTGGACTGGACTGTGTCGAAAACAACATAAAAAACCATCGGAGCACAAAGTGCTAGAAGTGACCATCGGGCTGGTGGTAGGTGCTGCTCTCGTTACAGGGAATGAATGTTCTCGTTAGCAGCAGTAGCGCACAGTGTACGTAACGATTAAAGGATAGAAACTTGGTTCTAAACTTTTGTGTCAAAGGAAGCCACGCCGAAGCCCAGGGATACGATCGGTCTAGCGGCACAGTTGCAGGGCGTTGGATACCGGAGGAAGGGATTACCCAATTACATAAACATAAATCAGCCGACAGCTTCCTAAGCTTGTTTGCCACCCCGCACTCTCTTTCTCTCGCACTGTTTAATGTCGGCAAAGACCGGCAAGTCATTCCGTGCAGTTGGTGTGTGTTGTTGTTTTGTGAGGTAGAGAGGACGCGAGAGGACAAAGACAAACGTTGTTTGCATACCAAATGAGTATTTAGACGATTTGCAGTGCGAATGTGTAATAATATGTCTCAATGACGTCACACCAACGGTTGCCCTTTAGCTGGTGTTTGTGTTTCATTTTAAATTCACGAAACACATGAATCACAGTACCCTGTGCCCCGGTTGATGTGTTGTCGTCGGAGTCACTGCCTACTTCAACCTGGCCGCCCACGGCTGCTTAATGGGAATTTGATTTCAAACACCACAACCACCACTCGAGTCTAATGCACTTTAAGACGTCACCAGCCTGGTGCAGTCTCACAGGCAGCATGTGCATAGGACATAGCACAAGGAACCGCGATGCAATTTTGCCACTCAATTATGCCACTGGTACACGTACGACACGTCGTTGTCGTCGTCGTCATCGTCGTCGTCATCACCGAGAAGCAGTTGTTGCGGTGCACCGACCAGCCCGCGTACATTCAAATGCGCCCCAGCACAGTGCCTAGCAGTCACCATCTTCACTGTCTAGTGCACTGGTTGCAGTGGTGAGCATTATTTATGGCTGACCAAGTCACCACCAGCGACAGTCCCTGTTTCTCCGTTACATTTGCTGCACGGTTTGTCGTTGGTTGGCACCGGCACCGGAAGCGACAAACCCATCGAAGCATCAAGTGTTAACATCCTTCGGCGCCATTGTTGCCAGACGCTGATTGAGGTTGCCGTTGGCGCAACAGCTGCAAATGTGTCGCTTCCACTTCGAGCCAGGCACCAGGAACCTACGTGCGTCGCATGGAGTTTGATGTTTTGATTGGCTGCCAACACACATGCACAAGCAGTAGCAGCAGCGGCCGTTTGGGGGCACCCGGGCATTAGTTCCGTTTAATCTGTATTCATTTGATGCCACGATTTACACCAATGCGATGCTGCCGGGCATTAGACAGATCGACACCATTCGAAGGGCTTCGATCTCGGTTCTGGCTGGCGGCCAACACGATGCTTTCATCCATACAGCTTCCATTCTGTCCACGTTTAATCCACGACACAATCTGTTCCTTGCCCAATCAATCTCGTACCGAACCGACGAGAAGCTGCACATGAATGGCACGAGAAAGGAGCGAAGGCCGGTCGGCGATCAAATATGCGTGGCGCGGACAGATTTCTTTTATTTTTATTACTTTATTTTGATTTGATTTCGCGCACATTGTGCACACCAGCACCGGCAGCGCCAGCACCGGCAGCAGCACATGCCGTTACGTCGTTTTCGCTATTCTCGGCACGCAAGGCACGGGCCCCAAATTCCGAAAGCCTATCGATGTGGCACAACGTATCGATGTGGCACAACTTCGTGGCAGGTCCGAAAGCCCGGAGCTTTGTGTGTGTCTGTTTGTGACCGGCGTTGTACCGGCAACATATCATATCAAACGCTGCCTAATTGACATTGTGTGAGGCGGCGGTGGCGATGGCCCGGGAGATGGTGGCACTATCTGCTGACCAGCTTTCTCCGATTTGCGTAATTGTTTGTGCGTGTTTGTGTGTGTGTGTTTCAACCTGGACACGCTCTGGATGGCATTTTTAATTGAATACAATTCCGATTGATCAGGCCAACGTGGCAGAAAGTTAATTGAATTGCACACATTTAAAACATTAAATTGTTGCTTTGTATCGATCCTTCGGCCCGCCGGGGACGTGTCACAAAAAGGGGAGAAGTACGTATACCACAAGTGGCCTCTTTGCAGCTCCGCGTATTTTTTGGAGTGGGTTTGGAGTACCATCCCTCGCTTGACGTTTGGCAGCTGGCGGGACACAGATGATACGGCAAAAAGCACAACATTTTCGATGAGAATAACAGCAGCAGCTTTTAATTGCTTTTACGGAGTCACATTTTTGGGACTTTTCGATCCGCAAAACCGACATTTTGTCCTGACGGCGGCGCTCACCGGTAAGGGGGAGGACAAACAAAAACGATCGGACGAAACTTCGCTTTGAAATCCAGCAAATAAAATGAAAATTAATCAATATGTCAGCCAGGGCAGACGCCCGGGCCATACAGATGGCCCCGAAGGAGCGAAGGCCGGGCCGGCCGGGACTTTGTGCCCCTGTCATTGATCAGCAACTCCCCTACTCAGGAGCTGTCGTTCGGTTCGTTTCGGTCTGGCTGTCGGCGGTGACATTTGGGTCAAGTGATGGTGCTGGACGAGTCTCGAGGACGATTGCGGTGACCAACGTATCGATTTGTAGTTGCTTATAACTTACATCACCGCCAGCACCTGCGTCGGATGCTAATGAGGTATTTACTCTTCGCCGGAGGAGTTCATTTCGCCATTCGCCAAGAAGCGTTCCGAATTTGCAAACATTTTTTTTCGAATACCATGTCCCCGCTCCCCGGGAGAATGCTCTCGTCCTGTTCCTGGAAATGAGCGCCCCGGTTGTTGTAGAAAGTGTTCGCGAATTAATCATGCACCGTGGCCATGCACCGTGCAACTCACCGTTGTCTGACTGTTTGTTGTGTTCCAACAAACAACATTTCACCATTTGTCACAATATTTCATAGCTTGCTTGCTTGCTAGCGTTGTTTGACTTGGCCACCACCACGAAAGCAAAAGTCATGCAGGGGAATGGAATGTGGTGTTCTCGGTTGCGTTTTATCTGTTACCATAGCGACACCGGCGCGTGCTCGGGGTTTGCAGATATTTCTCGTGACACGCCGGAGATGATGTCGCCATCTGGCTGACACGGAAACCCCCCCGAGAGTCGAATGGATGCGTGGTGGTTATCGAAACTAATTTGTTGTGGCAGACCACCACCAGAAGCCTGGGACCAGGTCACAGGGAATATGCCATCTACACCGGCGGCGTTTCGGTGAAAGTGAAATTAAATTATTCGCTCAATTTGTGCGCAAATTGTCGTCCATTTGTCGTCGCAACTCGTGTCCGGTTCCCCCCAAAAAGGGAGAAGAAGAAGTAGAAAAGATCGAGCCGAACACTCATCCGAAGGGTGCCAACTGTCTTGCTCGGCCTTGTGTCAGCTTTGACAGATCTGCAGCGGACCGTTGGCCATCGTCTGGATGCGAAATGGAAATGACCATCCATAAACCACAAACTGGGAGCATTGGTGAAGGTCCGGGGAATAAAGGGGTTTTGCGCTCTGATTCTTTTGCTGGCCAGCGCGAAAGACGAAGCTTGCCTGATTATGGCTCGATGGCTCGATGGCTGTGTGTGTGTGTTTGGTATCAATAATGGGCTAGTGTGTCCTTCGTGGTGCTGCTTCGCTGGCCAGCACTGCTCGCTACGAACTTGCTGGCAACCATAAAACCTCCATTTATCGACAAAACGCGTGTTAAGCCTGCCATCCGTCCGCTTCTCCCGGGACCGTCTTCAGCATCTACCAACTCCCAAAGTTGGTGCTGTTGCGACTTTGCGAACCGAAAAGCTTTTGATGCTGGAACAGATACAGCAGCCATACAGCTGGCAGCTAGAGGGCCGGGCGGGGTCAGTGAGTAATCGCTCGAAATGATTAGTTAGAACACGGTGTGGGTAGGCCCAGGTCCAGACCCAAGCCCAGGCCTAGGAGTCAGTTGGCCGGCAGATGAGTTCTGTTCTGCCCCACCACCACACTGTTGATGGGCGGCCATTTATCATGCACCTACCAAGCCGTGCGATCACGATGAAAGTGAAAAAAGGACCATCCACCCTCTGGACACCCCCCTTCAGCCTCCTTTTTGGGGGTGGTATAACGCCCCAAAAAAAAAAACGCTTCAATTTTTCTATTTCACCCCGGCGTCCGTAAACGATCGTTTCAATATTGTCGTCGACGAGGTCCTGATGACGGATGGTTAGAGTCGATGGTTAGGGGGGTGACGAGAGGGAGGGAGGGTGTATCTTAACAAATCCCCCTCCCTTCCCGCCCCCTTTTCGCCCCCAAACTGCCGCTGAGCGAACGAATGATGATGCTGATGATGATGATAATGTTTTCCCACAGATTCGTGCTCCCTCCCCCCCGGGACCAGGTCTCATCGAACGGAGGCTCTGAAAAGAAATCATCCACCATTAGATGGCCATCATGCACATCGTGACTTGGAATGGTGTGCTGCTGGCTGGGCTCGGCCAGCTCGTCCTAGGCCCTGCCAAGGGTGATGTTTGTTTTTCTTCTTTTCACCGTCGGTTTCCTTCCTTCCCCCTCTCCCAAAAACATGGACGTCTCACGCTGTGCAATCTTCCACCTTCAAGGCATTCATTTGCTTGTCCTCCGTTCGTTCTCCGCTTCCGCAATGTGCGGACACACCACACGCCCGACACGGTACGACCGACGGTACGCGCGATTGTTACGCGAAACTCAACATTCATTCCAGTCATGCCCTATTGAGAAAGCATCATAAAATCATGCTTCTTCTCCTCTCGGCCATGGGAATGCTGCTGGTGGTAATCCTTATCCACTACCAAGCACACATACACACACCAGGCCTGGTACTGGCTGATGGCACTGATACTCCATAATCCTGTGGTAAATAAGAAGGAAAAATGGCCACACTGGAGCGAGAGCTTGGAACCAGAGTAATGACTTTTAAACTGCGGCCACCACTGCTGGCCACAGCAGCAGCAGTAGCAGCAGTAGTAGCAGATGGTAGCGGGAAATGTGCCACGTCGCGATCGCAGCTGGTGGTCTGTCGCTGGTCTGATTGGATTATAAAATTGTAATCATACTTTTGTGATTCGTTTTTATCTGCCCATTGCGGTGCCACTGATCAATTCTCGCTCGATGGACGATTGGAGGGTTTTTTCTGTTTAGTTTTTCCGTGAGGAAACCATTATTCGACAATTAGGCAGTTCCTAGCCTCCGGGCCCGGGGTTTAGCGATTTCGGTGTTTATTTGTGCCAAATTGCGTTAATGCACTTCCGACTGACCTGGGCCCGGGATTCGACGTCACGGAAAGACACGTAAACATCTCGCGATCGGGCGATGCTGTTGTTTGGTTTACGTTGACCTATTGTTTCTTTTCGCAAAAAATAACATCCTTTGCACATCCGGCTCCTGTCTGATGACCGGCTGGGCCCCCGGGGGCGAGTCGCTGAGTAATTATTTTTAGTTTGGCAAATTGATGGCAAATTTGGCATGGCTTCAACACACACACACGTCAACGGAGGAACGGGAAAAAGCATCGCGCGACGAAACCATTCCGTTGAAAGTGATCGAGTGAAAAGCAGAACTCCTCCTTCGTGATGCATTCCACCAGTTGCAGTCCGGAGGTTTTCTTTTTCTTCTTTTGCTGCTGATCTACTCTCTGGCTGAACCGACCGATGAGCACGGCTGGTCGTTAACGCATCGTTCAGCAGCGTTTCCCACATTTTTTTGCTTGTTTTTCAAACATTAAATATAATGCATCTGACACGATTCGCGACGCGACCCTGCACCGGGTCCGTCCAGTCTCCGTTGTCGAGTTGGCTGCCGAATTCGTAAATTATCCATTCTTTCAACGCTGATGAAGCGCCAAAAGCGTTGCACTCACGCGCGCGCTCTGGGTCAGTGGAAGCGAAACGGAAAGTAGACCAAAAAAAGGGAATGCCAACGTGCGGAATTCCGCGACGTTCTCGTTGTCTCTCGCGTCTCGCCATCGCCCTTCATGGAATGAAAAATTGAATTACTGTCAGCGAGCAACATCTTGAGCTGGTCGGAGTGTTCTGAGTCGAACCGTGTTGCTCATATTTCTCCCGGAACGTTTTCCACCAATTCGGCTTGTTAATGATGCGCCTGCTTCGATGTCGCTTTTCGGGCAGTTTCGTTCCGCTGCCGGACAGGATTTGCAGCATCGGTGCTGACAGGGGTCAGCCCGTTGCAATTTTGGTCGATTGATGAACTTTCTCACGGCATTCTGGTTGGCCTCTGGCCTCTTCACAAGATAGAGAGCTACTGCTGCTGCTGGTTTGATGGAAGACGTTAATGGCGAACAGTAGCAGCAGCAGCAGTAGGCTATGAACATTATCGACCAGAAATGATTACCGAAGATTATCGAGCAGCTGGTCGACGGTCGATTTGCAGTGGAAATGAGTTGCATCCTCCTTTTTGAGGTTCGTTGCAGTTGATGATACTTAAACATATCGCTTGGAAAGATATTTTTAAATTCTATTCGTTGTAATTTCAAATGAAAAAGTACACCTCCTCCACTATTATCATAAACTCAATATCATGAACTCAATTTCGTAGACACACGTGGGTTAAGTGTCGCAATAAACTTAAACTGCCAAAAAGGACATCCATCGCGTGCCTTCAACCACAATGATGCTGTTGATTGAGGCGGATGAGCATTCATGTCGTTAGCGTGCCGCGGAAACGAACTGAATAATCGAACCGTGGTGTTGACTCTAATCTAGTTGGAGTTCATCTTTCATTCCGACGCAACTCTTCGCTTTCTACTTCCCTCTATCCCCACCCCGTTGCATCGCTTGCTGTCCCGCAGTTCGCTTCCAATTTCGGTTGACGCACAGGAAATATATATATTTTATCGCCACTATTCCTGCCAGCCAGCCAAGTTGACGTTGCAACGGCGAAGAAACGATAAATAACGTCTTGGGGTTTTCCCTTTTTCCCTTGTTATTGTTGTTGTGTGTAAGTGTGATCTCGCCACCACCATCACCACCAGCAGCAGCAGCATCAGGAGCAGCAGCCGCAGCCACTGGTTGGTTCTTTCTTAAGAAATGGTCCTTCAGCGGCCGTGGTCCATGGTCCAAAGTGATGCTGCCGGGTATCGGTGGCGCGACGGTTGATTGAAGAATAGGAAAACATCTCATCAATCATTTCTATTAAATTTATTACATTCTTGTAACTGATCTATTCCCGCCATGGTCTGGCCTGGCCGTGGCGTGGCGTGCGCAAGCGGAACGCAGATTGGATCCCGTTTCTCCGAGACCGTGCCTGAGGAGCTTCTTCGTCGCTTCCTCTGCCCCACGCTGCTCCCAAATTTGATTTTTTATCCTTTCGTGTCCCGGCATCAGCGGATCGGCTAAGTGCTTGGCCTCCCCCCGCCCGGGAAGGATGGTTTGGCTCGAGTGACTGAAGTGATAACCGAGCGAGCGAGCGAGCGAGCGAGCGAGAGTGATATGCAAGAAATTCATTTCCGATGCCGACCGCAACCGGAAATATGGTACGGGAGGGCTACCGAGGGGCTCTTCTGGCACTTCCTTTTCTCCTTATGCTCTACCCCAGAAGAGAATGAAGCATCGCATGTCGAGCGATGACGGGAAAGCGGATACAGTTCCCCGGTGCCGGTGCCGGTGCCGGTGCCGGTGGTCCGTGCAACGAAATTCCGATTCCATTATGTCCGTAAAAGCACCGCAAGCGCAAGAAAGAGTGTTTACTCCGGGGAAATGATGTGTTAACGACACTTGAGACATTCGATTACGGATTAACTCGTCGTCTCGTCGTTCTTCGCCAGCGATCCGTCCCCTGTCCGCGATTGATGAGTCTGTGCCGAGCGAAGCCGACCGACCGGCCGGCCGGCAATGGCGTGCGGCATTGGTAATGATTATTTGATGAGCGTCTGCCAGCTTGGTTGGAAAGGATTAATTTTCGCCCCCATTTTTTTGTTTTTAACTTTTAGTATCTCTTGGAGGGCGTTTTGGAGGGGATGCTTTTGTGGTGAAATGTTGCAACAATTTGCCCTCCGTTAATGACTTTACAATCGTCGAAAAAGGGCACTGACGTGGCTTAACAAATGTTACCAAATTAAGGCATTATTGCACACGCATAGAGTGCGAACACATCACGAAAGCGGTCGCGTGTGGCACAACATAAGTCTTTCAACTCAGCAATATTGCTTTCTCCCCCACCCCTACCCCTTCCGGTGGACCAAGAAACACCATTTGACCTAATCAAAACAACATTTCTATTCACACAGCGTCGAGGCCAATAGCGATAATTCACGCCGGGTGCGTCGTAGTGTGTTCTCTAAATCACCGTTCGTTCTAGAACACACGCCAGCATGAGCATGAGCATGAGAGCATGAGCATTAATCTTTCAGCACCAGCACCAAATCATGCGGTGCGAATCGAAATGATTGAACATTAAGTGCTGCCTACATGGCGACCACCGCCACCATGGCGAATCTCTCGGCACGCGAACCAATATTTAAGGTCATTGGATGCCCACAACCTTTCGCTCGCCACGCTTCAAACGCAATCATCGTCATCATCATCGGGGCACGCGCCCGGAGCGTTCCGGAAACGGAAATTTCAAAAGAAAGAGAACCGCTTCGAAAAGGAAAAGCCAAATGACCGATGATGATAGAATGGGATTGGGAGAAAAAGAGAGAGGGAGAGGGAGAGCGTCCTCGTGACGCACGCGAGAACAATTCCGCTTGCAACTGGTGGTGGTGATGGTATTGCGGTGGTATTCAGCGAAAGAGGTGTCCATTTTTGGTCTTTATTAGTTCGTGAGGCCTCGACGGGGAAAATGGAGCCAAGAAGAAGGAGTGCAGGAAGAGTGACTGAAATGAAGATGTTCCAATTTGTAAGGCCTCCCTACGGAGCAGTCAGTGGCAGTGTTGGCTGGCTGGTGGTGGCTGGTTGGCTACTCGCGTGCTACTCCATCATAAAGACGCCGCGTACCTTGAAGCAGGAGCCACCTTGAGACCTCAACACGTCGTCGTGTGCTGTGCCTGTGCGTGGATGAGCCACCCTTGCTCTAAATTGATTATCTCGCCGCGGACTTCTTCGGTCGGCGGCGCGTAAGTCGTTGACTCCCCGGAGAGGTCGTTTAGTGCCACCAAAAGTTACCAGCCAACGGGCCAACCAGGTCAACCTTTAAGCTACCAGCCGCCAAGAGGCGACCTTTAGAAAGCTTTTCTTTACTGTTTTTTGTTGGCTCTTTCTCTGCATCCTTCGCACGTTATGTTGCGTGCCGCGAGTTACGACTTAGATAGAAGCGTATCGCCACGAAAGGGTCCCGGGGGCTAACGAGACCAAGACCAACGTGTGGCGACCGCATTCTGCGCTACCTCGTTAACCGTATGGCCTACCGTGGCATCGATAAACGACGGAAAATAAGCAAAAGGCTTTCGCTGAACCATCTCTAAATCAGTTCCGCCGTAGGTTAAAGGCACTCCATGGACCTCGTCGTGGTGTGTATTATTTGCGTCGCTGATTAATGCATTTCCGGCAACCGGTTCCTTCGCTGCTGCGTCTTCGTTTGACCCGAGATCCGCAGCACCAGTAACCGTTTAATTAAATGCAAACACTTCATCAATTTGGTGCCAAAATATGGGAGTGTTCTCGTACCCGGTGGCCGTCAAGCAACGATCCTGGCCTAGTATCGGTGGTGCGGTTGGTAAACATACGAAGCCGAGATACTTCGCATTGTTGGTGATGTGTTGAAGGGCTCGAGTGGGCGAGTGTAAGCAATTTACGCCCGTGGTTTCCGCACTTTATCTTTCGTCAGAAAACGTTGATTGTCTTTCGGGCAGAGACAGCGAAAGAGAGAGGGAGAGATAGAGCGGTCACGTTGCCGGAAGCAATTTTCGGGAATGGAAGACACTCCGGTTGTCGTCGGTTGTCTTGACTGTCTTAGTTAGATTGATTAAGCTGACTCGTCTATTTGCTGACATAAGCTGTTTTCTTCTTTTGATTTATGCTTATCTGTGGTGTGCTTCTTGCACGTTTAGCAATTTCACTTGGACCACCATGTTGGGGTTGATGAGAATGTTGATTTTCCATGCCAGCAAATAGCAACGAAAGTACAGTTCTTGCTATTATCTGTCTTCGAACATGCCAAATTTACCATGAATTGAGCAAAATGTGTCATACAACGTGTGTCACGAGGAGCACGATGATCAACAGGCACGATCAGTGTCTTCATTATACCGAATTGCATGTAAATCTGATGCAACCATTTTCATGCAGGGTCCCCATCCCCGGGCAATCCTTTCCAATTTACACACCAGCAGCAGCAGCAGCAGGAGCAGCAGCAACAGCAGCAGAGTCAGGTTCTGTGACACGGAGATACAAGTGTCTTCATTCTTTGGCAAGCATCCCTAACCTAACCGTATTGTAAAGGAGCATACCAATGCCATACGACGATTGATTTCGCATTTTCTGTGCCAACGAGTGTCAGGCCACCGTGTCCGTGTGACGTGCTTCTTGGAAAAGATCCTTTTACTCTTTCTTGTGCTGCAGCTTGACCGAGCCTTCTCTCGAGCAAGATGCACCATTGTGCGAGTGCCATGTAGGTCGATTGTTGTCCTTCCTCCCCTATGCTGCAGTATTTGCATATTGAAAAGCGATGAACCATCCATTCTGGTGGTGCAGTTTTGGTTTGCTGCTTCTTATTTTGCACTTTTTGGTGCCCGCCCAAGCCATCGTTGCGACGACAACGACGACGACGGTTGCTGTGATAGTGCATTCCCAGGCTGACTGCATCTTGCAGTTTTGTGTGTCACTGGGTGTGACCCAGAACAGCAGATAACGAAAGAACCGCGTATCGTACATTGAGTAAGAAAGTCAAGCAGAAAGTAAAGTGTACTGTATGCTTTTGTACCAACTCATACACCTCCCCCCGGGGGGGACATTCGCAATGGAATAGAAAGAACGAAAGAGCCGGGAACAGTTACTGAACGCTCGGTGTTCCCGTTTGGATAAACACGTACTAAAAAGATTCTCACGATTTCTGGATCTTGACACTCTCGACTCTCCTTTCTTCCTTTCTTCTTCTGCCTCTGCCAACGATCACAAGATGATGATCGTGGTGCCGCCGGGCGGTGCTGATATTATTTTGCATCGTTTGATTGAATGTGGAAATAGGGAATGAATAATGCAGCTCGAGAGTGCGATTACACGTACCAGTGAGAGAGAGACAGCGTACCGGTGACGACATGCATCGCATCCCTAGTGCAAGGAAAAACTGATAAGAAAAGCTTAAGTAAGCAGCCGAAGGCGATGAGCAAGCGTATCCCGGGCACTCGTCGCTTTCCTTTTGTCATCGCACCGACTCGACTTGACGATGATTTCTCACAAGTGCACTTCAATAGGTGGCAGGCCCAGGGAGAAGGGGATGTGGAGACACCGAGCAACACATGCACTTGCGAGTGGCAGCACGAAACACGTTGCTCCATTTTTGCTTCGTCTTGGAACCCCGCGCGGGAAGCAAAACGTCACGCCATTAAACGCACGGCATTATGAATTTTATCGCCATTCTTAAGAGTGCTATAAGCGTGTTTAAGATCCCGCGGCCCATTCTGTATGCAAAGCAGGTTCTCCTGCTTTCCGGCGACGCCGACAGCAAAGTGGCACTTGATGCATAAAAGATGCCCTTTCGCTTCATTATTCTAGCTCATTTAATCAAAACGGTGGGACTTCGATTTGATGTACTTCATTATAACAATTCTGGTGGCCTTTAACTTAATTTAAAAATTTAACTTATCATCATCTTTGAGGAATCAATGCTCGATTCTATTGGAAAACTGCAAGTGTCAAAAATCTACGATTGCTTTGATGCTATACGGTCATTGACTGAAATGTTATAATTTCAATTACAATTAAAGAGATAAACAATATCTAACTAGAACAATCAGTTCTAACAGAACATAACAAAACATATGACTTCACAATGTTGATCTTTTTGAGGAAACACCCATCAATTCGCCAAGTAACTATTTGAATGCAAACTGTCTTCATACGCCGGCTCTGTAAGCACAGTCAACAGATGGACTACACGCCGACCGGAATCAACATATTCTTTTCCATATTTCGTCGGCCTCAAGCGCACGAGAGCAAAACCATGAGTGATATGTGCACGGCCCGGTCTAGTGTTTCACCAACCAAGAGGACCGACTCTCGAGCTGCAGTCTCAGAGACATCATTGGGGAGCGCACGCGCGTGCTAATGTTCTCATCCAGCCGCGTACCCGCATTTCTACCGGCCGGGCGGCCACAAGAAGTTAGTTTTGCGGAAGGACTGTGAGCGGACATAGCGGAGTTCGTAGTTCTTCACCAGGCGCCCGGTTCGTTTCCTCAGCACGGCGCGAAATGGGCACCAACGCGCGGGTGTAACATAACTTTTTATGATTTACGAGCCGCTATTTTTCACCTAACCCAAAAGCCAAGCCGAGCATCGGAATCCCTTTTTTGTCAGCGTCACCGTCGCTGGTGGCGGCGGTGGCGTGGCAATTCAATGATCGTGAGCGCGGCACTCGCACTCTGACTACACTGAGTCAGTTGAATGGTTTATTTTTATAGCGGCGGTTGACATTTATGGTCAATTAGTTTGGATTATAGTGATTTTCACGGTTTGCTGGTGGTTAGTGGTCGGAGCCGAGGAAGGTCGGAAATGTAGTTGCCGTGCCATGTCCGCTGGTACGGCTCGACCGACATCTTCTTCCAAGACACTACTGTACCGACCCACACGGTGTTCATCATCGTGTGCGCGTAGGTTCGTTCACGCGAACTGACACGCTAACCACGCTGCGGCCATCGTTACCCGTCGTTACTCGATCAAAGCAACCCTTTTTGGGATGCTAATAACATTATCATAAGTCATTTGCCTCTCGTGCACGAATTGCCCAACTCAGAGCCCGGTCAATGCCCTTTGAACTGCGGCCCCTTTTGGGTTGCAGAAAGTTTCTCCGAAGTAATCGCACTTCCTTCCGGTGATTTTAAAGTTGGTCAGGGAAACCCAATCACACACACGCACAAGCGCGCGCACACGCTCATACCGTCTTATTGCGTTTCGATTTTATGAACTTCAACGTTACGAGATACGAGGCCAACAGCGCAAGGGAGAACAATGGTAGGTTCATCGATAACCACGTTCTTCGTTTGCTGCCATTTTCATCGCAATTCGGAACACACAAACCACCCCCCGGAGCGAATAATGCAACACTATTATCCTGATTTCAGCGATGATCTCTGACCACCACCCTCCATCCCCCTGCGGTGGGTTAAAGAACCGTTTAAAGGGCGGAAATCCACATCCATCCATCCATCCATCCCGGAAAAAGGGGGTCGCAAGAACGGATGGAGCTCCACGGGGATTCCGCGAAATCGATTCCACCATCAGGATGGTCGCGTACCAACCGGAATTTCATCAGTGGGAGGAGGGGGGAGGACGGGTCCACGGCCACCCAGAAGCCAGAGCATCGAGTGCGAGCGAGTCCATGATGGAATTATTATTATCGAATCATAAGCGAGCGGAATCCCGGGTGCTGCTGCATGATGATGCTTTTGTGCAACATCATGCTACAAACGGTGCACGTAACCGCGCTCACATACGCACGCACACACACACACCCAACCACGTGCGCGCGATGGTTATGGTTCCATCGCCGAGGGTGGTGGCATCGAGTGCAATCAGCTCGATGACGCTGCACCGGGTTGCAGCAACCGATCTCGATGGAGGCGCCTGCTACGGCGATGTGACTTTCTAGCTTTTAGCTTCCATCGCCATCGCCAAAAGCTGCACTAGCTGGCCAATACGTTTCCTCGAAGCTGGTCCAGCGACCAGTGCATCCCTCCGCTTACCCCTACTTCCCCCCTAGGCACCGGTTGACCTGATGTGTCCAGTGGTTTATGTAGCGTAAATTATGTTTTCCGCTTATTTGAGCTTGAAACAATGACCGCTGGCGGAGGTGGGGGCGAGGACACGGACGCGGACGCGTACTCTATTGCGTACGCCAGGGCGCATTGCACAATGCCCTGACCTCGCCGGTGGCCGGTGGACGCCGGCCTGTCGAATCGTAATGGATGGTTCTCCTCCGGTGCTTGCTCAATGACAAGTGAAATTTGATCTAGTTTTGATATCGATTCACCCCCGGGGAACGACGTCTTCACCGCGTACAGCAAACACGACACGCCACTCGCGTCGTCGGTGCTTGATACTAACGAAGGAGATATGCGGCACGGCTTCTGGTGTCCACTTCCATATCGATGGTACTCACACCGCATACCAGCGCGGGTGCCACTTCTCTGTGACATTTTCATCATAAATAAATGATACATTTAGGGCAGCGAAGCCATGAGAAGGTGGACGGTGGACGTGGTGGTTGACAATTTTGGCACACTTTCGATAGAAGGTCACCACGGATCATCGTCGTTTGTCAAATTGTGTTTGGTTTCCTCTTGCGCGTAGGGGCGAGAGCAATCGAAGTAGCCATTCATCGATTGGTCGGAATCTCATAGCGCGACGGATTTGTGTTTTGACATTTCTCTTCCAGTAGGCAATGATTTGGAACATACTTTATGACAGGTTTACTTTGATTGTTGAACACGAAGATTGAATTGTTATTGGAATTTAAAATAAAAATAATGAAGTCATGTTTTGCTTAACGAGTTCATAGAACTTCCAATCCATAAACATATCAAAAGCAGATGAGTTTCATGCCCCTCTGTTCACTGCACCATATCTGTCGAGTACCGGTGCTCGAGCTCATAACAAGACTATCTATAGCGTGCATCGTACTTCAGCGTAATGAATAGAGAGACTGTTGGTGCTGCAATTTCCTCGTTACGTGCTCCTCCTGCGCCTCTTGTTCACAGTTCCTAGAGGCATCTGATAGCTATGGAACAACGCAGCATGTTGCAGTTCCTGATCATTGCCGTCGGATACAATTAGATGCGATCGTTTGCATCTGCATCGCTCTCAATTGCACTCTGCATAACGAGGCTCGTCTCGTGTAATCACGCTTCGTAGTAGACCTCGTGCTTGACCTCTCGCGTAATGATTTAATACAGCTGGAGGTGCTCTGGTACTCTATTGGTTATCGCTCTTCAAATGCGGAGCCCTCGAGGCACGCTTACGTTAATGAAAGGTGAACTTATTTCGAAGAAAACAGAAATGGATTCATTTCAAGCTGATTTCATCGTTGAAAGAGAAGTTATTCAGATTCAACTCGACGCCATTGCCGTGCTAGAACAGAACAACTCCTTGAAGTGAAATTGATAAAAGGCAACCTCCTGCTCACCAAGCAGAATCTACAAATCCAAACAAATTACAGACCGTTCACGGTCTTGGGGCCATCTCCGAAAAGGCCACAATAATAGACTTTTTTTCTCTCCCTTGGCTGGACTTCTAGGGCGTGTGCGCCGCATTCAGCCGCATTCTCATTCACTCACCCTTCTCTCACCCGGCAATTGGTGTGGCATTGAAACAAATAGCCTTTCGGTCTGGTGAGAAAATTCGCAAATCCACTGGAATCCACCATCACGGCGTAACGAGCGAGCGAACCCTCGGAACCAACGTCCACGCCGTCCACCACTCGAAAAAAAACCAAAACTAAACCAATGTTTCGTATTATGCTCTATCCTCCCTGCCCACTTTTTGGTTCTGCTGCTCCTGCTGCTGCTGCTGCTGCTGCTGCTGCTTCTCGTTTGCTGTTTACTTTAACGGTGGCGGTGGCTATGTTTTGAAGTGGAAACCTCGGATTTCAATATTACACTTCTTGATCCATCGAGTGAAGGAAACTTTTGCCTTGCGCCCCGTTGGCCTTGGCAGGATAAGGTTTCGCTGCGCCCCAAAAACTTCTTGACTCGGTGGCGATGTGGTCGATACGAAAAAGCAAAAGAAGCTACCCAACCGACCACACACTCAGCAGACGCTGCAGACAGACAAATGGCTGTCACTGCTGGTGTTGCTGCTGCTGCTGCTACTGCTGGTGCAACACCAGGTTATGGGCGAGAGACTTTAAGACTCGAAACACGCGCTCGATCTTTGGCGGGAGTGTGTGGTGGTCCTGCTCCTGGAAGCGAAAGAATACGATGGTGGGAAGATCATGAATAACATGCAAGCTAGCGAAAAAGTAAGTATTACAGGATAAAACGATTAGGGCGCGTCGGGGTTCCAGCCAACAAATACACACACACACACCAACACACATATCGTTTGCGTAACGCAACATGAGTCCAGGGCCATCAGTGGCAGCAGCAGGCAGCAGGCAGCAGGAGTGCAGGCTAACGAGAGTGAAAGTCTGGAACACATCGTTTCGTTTCGGGATGGACACAGGCACAGGGCGATACGGGACACGAAATTGGCCCAGACAGACGGATAGATAGACAGACCCATAGTCAGTCGGTGGCGGAGGAGTCGAACAGCAACAATTCGAGTGCCATCGGATCGAAAAAGGGATCGGGATTGCGATGGACGTAAAATTTATATCCCTCTCTCCTGCACACACACACACACGCGCGCGCACAGGGAGTGATGGTTTGATGAATTTCCCTCACCACTCGCCACCCTTCGCTCGGTATCAACCCCATATCTAAGGGGTGCAATGGAGGCGCCTGGTGTTTTTCGTGTTTTTTTCGCTTTGGCTTTGGAACCGCTTTTTCGGACCAGCACGTACGAGAGTGCGGACCCCGAGACAATGATTTCAATTGCCCCACATAACGACTGCTCCTCGGACAGGAATGGTCTTAAATGCCTTTCCGATGCGGCCACCCCCGAGGACTGCAATGGAAGGGGAAAAGGATCTAGAAGAACTAACGCAGCCAGTTGACAACAGAAGCCGACGCAGACGGTGACGGGGGATGCTGATATCATCTCGTTGCTGTATAACATCCAGCCTGCCACCATGGTCTCGCCGTGCCCTAGATATGCCATTAACAATAGCATTTCACGGAGCTCAAGCTCGCGCTCGCGCGTTCCTGAATTCCTTTTCGTTTAAATTGCTTTTGTCCAAAGGCAAGGCAAGGCCGGTCGCACTAGTGCAGCCGTCCGGCCAGGCCGGGCCGGGGGTGCCATCATTCCCGCACAAATTCCCTGGCGTTATCGATGCTTCTTAGAGGGGGGTACCATGGGAAGTGGGGTAGCGTCATTGATTTTATCACACCACCCGGCCTGCCAGCTCGCTCACTGGATGTCGCATAGCATTGTAGCAATTGCCCGGTACACGACACGACACGACCATCTTCGCCAGCACCGAGGGAGGGCGACATTTGCATTCTTTTTCCATTTCGCTACGAGTTTCGCTCGCTCTGGAGCTCTGAAAGTGAGCCACAGTTCCTCACCACCTCGTAACTGTATGCTGCCTGTATACTCGTTACGAGGTTGCCGGTTCCTTCGCAAAGTAAACTTGTACACCACCGACGGCGTGTCGGTGGCATCGATGCAGATTTCCTTTGGAAAAATATTTACTCGCCATTCGTTCGCCGTGGCGCCAATCGTCGTCGGTCCCAGGGTGTCACATGCATAGCCACATAGCCGCACTACACGCCACAGCAATGCCTTGTCTTCGTGAGTGTTTCTCTTTTTATTTGCCTCTTGGTTTGTGCGTTCCTCTTCACTCCTCTGCTTAGGCCACACTTACCGATCCGACCATTAGTTTGCGAATCATTATTTTTATAGGATGTTAGGTAGGTCCCCTGCTGGCCGATTTTCCTGGTCGTCTCCCCGTTGTCGTCCAGGGAAATTGAGAAGCACCACCGTGCACCGTAAGGGGCATGTAATGGCATTTTGGTCTCGGCAATTTGTGCAGCATGGTGTGCAGCATCACAGTGCATCCTAGTAGCTAGTGAGACCATCCTAAAACCGAGATTGAAGGCGGCATTAGTTCAATAGTTTTCGCAAATATTCTAATACCTTCTAATTGCACCGCAGCTCGCACTGATTTCGCACAAACGGTAGTTGCCACTTCGGAGGCCCGTAATGATCGAGAAATCCTTCTAATTGCACATTTGTGGCACGATAAATTTCCAGAAAATACTCGATAAAACTTTCCCAGCTTCTATATTCTATCGCCGCGCATTGGTTGCTCTCTCAAAGCCTGCTATGCCTAGCACAGCGCACTCACAATCGTACGGCGTCGCAAATGGCAGCAAGCGCGTTTCTAAGCGCGCCGTGGCCTGCTATGTAGCGTGCAGCGTGTTTCGGCAAAAGCCATCGCAAAGTGGAACAAACCAACTCCCCATCGTCGGCGCTATCCAAGTTGAATTAGCAAAACTTTCTCTATTATTTGTTCCAACCAAACACAAAGCCAGCCAGCCAGCCAGCACGGTGCATGGTGTGAAGAGTCGGCACGTGAAAGGATGAAAAGGTTTTGGACCTCCCCCCATCCCTCAGCCCTTCTGGTGAATGAGGCTCAAATAGCTTTTCAAGATCTCACACGACCTTCACCGTACTGCTGCTGCTGCTGCTGCTAGTGCTTCGAAGAGGAGGAGAGAGGATGCCATCTAATGCTTCACCGTAACCACCACACCCTCGTGGGACTCGTCTTATCAATTTGCAGCCGTAAATCATTTTTCCCCAGCACACACCCACACACTGGAACTGACTCACTGGAAAACTTGCCTCTGATCGTGTGCAATCCACATACACACACAAGGGCGCCCGGGCTGGTGCCCTCGTTCCACTTGATGCACACGATGCTTGACGTCACAGACACACAATGCACTCCACAAGCACGATCTCCGAACTCTCTCTGTTTGGTCTCCTTACAGTTACAGGTCTCACTACTTGCTGGCTGCGTGTGTGTGTGTTTTCGGTAACCAAATTCATGAAAGATTTATTCAAGAACATGATGCGGCGGAGTCACCTCCTACGTCGATTCGTTCGTTCGTTCGTTCGATGCATCCCTACCGAGCATCTTTTGGGAACTTTTTTGCACTCCTGAATGCAGCAAATTTATGCGAAACTCCACCGGCTGGCTGGTACAGTGGTGGTTGTGGGTTAGCGAAGCATCGAGAAAGTTGGTCATGGAGCTCTGCTCTGCCTCTGCTTCTTCTGCTGTAACCATCGCTCCATCATCTCAATTTTTTTCTGCTTCAAGGAAATTCGAGTTATTTCCCCCAAAACGCTGCCGAAAGGAAATTTCAATTCCCACTTTCGTCGACGAAAACCTTTAACCCGCAAGCACGGTGCGATAATGCTCCGAGCGAGCTCTGGGAGCACTCGAAACCCCTCTTCGGACTCGATTTTATGTTCAAACTTGCTTGGAAGCACTAGCGGTCGGCACTTGAAGTGGTCCAGCATGTTCGCTGTTTTTCTTTTTGCCAACAAGAGTCCTCCAGCTGGACTGGAACGGGCACCGATTTTGCTATTAGATAGTAACGAACAACCGAGAGATAGAGAGAGAGATAGAGAGAGAGAGAGAGAGAGAGAGAGAGAGAGCGTGTCCTCGGGAAGCTAATTCGTTGATCATATTTCTTCGTCCCGGACACTGGTGTTGCACGATGACCACGTGCTTGAAACAAATGATAACGTTGCACTTGCATGCTGGCTGAATAGCATCAACATAAATCAATTGCCAAATGGCGGTTACACACAAAAATAAGCTTCCCTTCCCGCAGCGACGCAATCGCAAAATGATGAAGGAAATTGATGGCCACGGTGACCCCGAAGCGGTGCATCATCGAGCGTGATCACGTGCTCACCGTGCAATCCCTTTCCCCTGGTGCATTTTTCATGAGAACCGGATACAAACACAATAGCATCGCATCGAATCGCATCGCGGAGTCTTTGAAGAGTTTTGCTTGTGGCCGCACCACGACACGATGTCCACAGATTTACGATGGAAAGAAAGAAGTTGGTTGGCTAACCATCGGAGTCAGTGATGCATGATTTATGTTGGTTGCTCCAGTCTTTTCGCTTCCTCCTGCTGCATCGTGTATAAATTAGCGTATTATCTTGTTCCGGTGACAGTTTTCGGTTACCAGCAATGCCAGGGGTGGGGGATGTATGCGGATGTCCTGGTTGATAAACAACTTTTTGGATGCCGGAACCGCGAACCGTAAACCGCGGAGGTTGATCGGAGTCTGTGGTGTTGGCCGAGGGAAGAAATTTAAGGAAAAACTTTTCCCATTCCCTCGATTGTAAATCCAAAAACCGCCCGCTCCTCTCCTTTCTCCCTTAGGAGCAAATTGTTTTCCCCCAAAAAAGGGGGCTAAGATCTTAGATCCTGGGCTGGTTTCTTCTCCTCCGATGATGCATTCATAGCGTGCAGGATGTGGAAGTGATTGTGCATCGCGGGGGTCCTAGGGTATAGAAAAAACAAAATCCCTCAATTCGTTCGCAAGCCACCACAAAAGCTCATTTAATGTGCGTGAAAAGGCATTACAACTTCACGACAGTTAAGCAAGAAAATCTCCCCGGCCGCATGACGCACACAAAGATCGCGTGCGGTCGCCATGTTATGCCGAGATTGGCGAGTCGCACTACTGGTACTGGTACTGCGGCTGGTGCTACGGGGAGGGAGAGGTGTTCTTATGATAAATGATTGTTTTTGCAAACCTACGCATCGGCTGTGAAGATGCTACTTTCACTAGGTACAGTGTTTTTCGCCGCCCCCGTGGAAAACTTTACTTTTTTACAAATCACGATCACCGGGGCAAGTGCTACGGCGTGGAATCGCTATTTCAAATGTGTTTTCGGCTCGTTTGCCTTTTTGGCCACTTGGCATGCGAATCCCTTTTTGGTCAGCTGGCTCACTGGCTGGCTCGCTTGCTGGCTGGTTGGCTGGTTGGCTGCATCAGCTTATCACACAAACGACATCCGTTTCCCGTTCATTTATTATGACAGGCGGCACAGGCGGCATCTCATTTGGCTGTCATAAACATGCCCGTTCCGAGCGTAACTTATGGCTCCAAGAAAAACCCAAGAAACTATTATCGTGCGTCCATGCGAGAGAAAGAGAGTGTCCTCGTAGTTTTCCGTAAAACCTTCCAGCTCGGACAGCTCCAGCGTGAAGGAGTGCTACGCTTCTTCCTTTTGTTTTATCCCGATTGCCTTTCTGGCGATCCGCTTTACATCGACTTCTCGGAAAAGGTAGGCCACACCCGGTCCGGTCCGGCGAGGTTGGGACTATACAAATTCAGGAAGATATCCTGTCCTGTCCATCAACAGGACCGGACCCGAAAATTGATTATCCAGTGGAAAAATAATGATGCCCGAAAAACCAGGCCCCCAACCACCAGTGGAGGCTGAGGAATTGGGGAGCAGCATGTGTTTGGAGAGTCTCTGCTGTATGACAAACCTGGCCATCATTGTTCATTTATCTTGTTTTCGCTTCTTTTGCTTTTGCCGGTGGTCGAGTGGAGTGAAGCCACTGGATGGAAAACCATTATCATTACAGTCTGCTTTTTATCACTTTTCGGTTGAGCGCCTACTTTGTGTGCCAAGTGCTCTGGTGTTTGTTGTTACGATAAGCAGTAATGCAATGACTCAAAGCCGATGAGTCGATGAATCGCGATGACAGAACGGCCTACTACAACCTCTCGAGCAAAAGAGTGGTCAGAATACTTCGTGGAGGTCTCTGGATGTCATAACCAATTTGAGTTAATTTAAATACTGCGAAAGAAGTTCAAGTATTTCGTTCGCAGCGTGACCTTTAAGGCCGAGTTTCATCCACTCCACTTCTCCATGGAGCCTGAATGAATGAAGCAAATGTCGCTATTTACCAGCGCGATTGCCCTGAGGCCTCCAGTGAGTGCGATGGGGTCTATGCAAACGACATCATCGTTAACACTTCGGCCCTCGCGCCACCTTTCACCGAACCCCCGCGAGCGACGGAAACTGACGACGGCCAACACACACCAGCCCTTTCCAGCACGAGCGTCACAAGTGGCCTCGTGATCCCTTTTTTGCTGGTTGACACTTTCTAAGCACCAGCGCACCACCGGCTACCGTTCTCATGTCTCGAACGAACATATTTGCAAATCAACTGACACCCTTGTCGCGATCCAGCATCCGTCGTGGCCAGTATCATCCCTCCCTGGTGCCGGCATCTTTCTTGTGACAAAATACGATGAAACGGATGGATGATTTACTGTCTGCTGCGTGTTCGTGGTTGTGTGTGTGTACGTGTGCGTGTGGCCATGTTTGGTGCAGAATTTTAATCTCTTCAGCCTCCGACCTCGGCGCTCGGTCCATTGGCCCATTACTACCTGATACGAAACGAGCCTAAAGGCCGATAGCACGTACCCTGGAACCGAAGGGAGCCCCGGAGGGTCACACGCGTCGCGACGCTGTTACTGTATCCTTGCTGAGCTGATGACCCCCGGCGCACCATACAGAGGGGATTCTCGGGATTCACCCTTCTTCAACCCACTATCACCATGTTGCAATGCCGGCACCGTTCGCCGGTCTCCTTTTCGGGTGGAAATTGCTCTGGAAACGATGGCTGGTCTGACACGAGGCGACCAGGATGATAAATTGGTTTCGGATCCGTTTCGCTTCCGATCACCATCACCACCGCTCTGCTCTAGGATGGTTTGTTAGTTTACGTCATCCAACACTCGAATTCCGCCGCATAAAAAAATACCCCGAAAAAAAGGTCTGTTTTGTGGGAAATTCCATTGTTGTTCCCAAGGCACTCGCCTCGGTCTCGGTATCTAGCAGAAGAAAAGCGTCTCAAAGATAGCGTCACTTGTGTCGTCTCTGTGTGTGAGTGTGTATATTGCGGGGAGAGGTTTACAGATCTCAAACGGAGGATGGGAGTCACCGATTGTGTACGCCATTAGCCACGGTGTGGTGTCCTACCGTGTATCAAATTAGTGAAAGCCGCCACACAAACCGGCACCATGTGTCACCGGTTCCCGGCACCTGCCTTTTGGAAGCGATACCGTAGCATCAAACACCTTGCGAGGCGATGTGTTTGGTGGATTTCCACCACAAAAACCTATCCGCGAACAAAGGAAGGAGGAAGAGAGTAGTGGAGAGGGAGACCGCGAGGGATATAAAGTGGCAGCGGCATGAGAGACCATGATGGATTTATTTTTATGGTCAACTCACCGCGAACCCACGACGACAACGACGCCGACGATATAATAGGCTTCTTCTGCAAGATATCTGATCCCAGGGCTGCTGCTTTTCCGCGATATCCTCAAGAGACGTACGCTCTTGCTCATGCGGTTCCG
>NC_064874.1:91119401-91131901 GCF_943734745.1 Anopheles darlingi
AGACGTGGAAGGTGGACCTATATACTGCTCTCTCTCTCGCTCTCTATTACCCCCCTGCCAGTTACAGTATTAGAAGTGGAGTAGAGAGATCTGCCGCTAAGCGAGCAAACGACTGGAAAGGAGATTTTAATTTTCGACCTCGTTACTACCCGTTTCGAGAATGGATTACAGTCGATGGTGCATGGCGACACGTAATGGGTATATTTATTGTACTGTTAGGTGGTAAGACTACAAAGGAGAGTATGCTGCAGAGAGATAGAAATAAGGTGGATCCAACTGGTCCACTGGTCATTCAAGTGTGGCTTCTAGCCGTACTGCAAAGAAGGCACTGCAAGAGCCAGTGGGATCGACAGAGAAATAAAGTGGATATTTAAATCAAAGCCTCGTTCCTTCTCGATAATCTTATTTTTGTTTTAGGCAATTGTCATCACTGAGCATGATTTGGAAAACAAAAACAGAATATTCCCTCTCCGGTTATCTCGCCTGGCATAATTGAAATTGCTACATCATATTCCGACCGGCCATCTGACTCCCTCTCCGGGCGACTCCAAAACACTCGAACGTCGTTCACGGGAAGCTCATTTTGCCATTTATCTCACTAGAGTTTTTCAATAGCGGCAGCAACGGCAACGACAAGTACCATCCAGAGCCATCGTCATCGTCATCGTCATCGTCCGCTCGAGAGTATCCATCAAAGTCAATCAAAGATTCACGCGACGATTCCGCGAAGTGGCGATCGCTCCACCGGGAATTCTAGCCGTGCTCTAGAGAGGGTAACCCCCTCGGGGAAGACAGAGCGGAGGGCTGAGAGGAGTACAGGGAAGGAAAGTTAATACCATCATTCTTGGCAATTCGTGGAATAATTTACACCGAGGCTCCCGTGGACCGGCGTTCCGCTGGGGCGCGCTCGCTGACCGGCGTCGAGGGATCCTTGCGTCTCACTGGGGTGACCTTCGGTGTCTTTGATTTTCCATTTCACGGCTCGCTAATTGGCGGTGGCATCGTTATCAAATTAGCAGCTAGCAGCGGCAGCAACTTACTTTACCGAACGGGCGAGCCATTTTGATTCCCGGTTGGCGGCCGGATCGTCAAGGAATTGGGTGTAATTTTCAAAGTGGTGATCCAGGTATCGTTTAAACTTTGATTAACATTTTACAAGTTAGTGATAATGATTATTTACAGTTAGCCCAAAGCCACTTCTTAGGTAACTTGTAATCAATTGAATATACAAGAAAATATGTTTATAGCGAATGTAGATTCCATTTTCTTTTCGGATAAAATTATTCTAATTTTTCAGAACTCAGCAAAGGCAAACGGCAGGACTCCAAAGGAGTCTTTACATCTCAACTGGATTGCTAATGCTGTGTGTTGTGCTGCTCATTACTTCTATTGAGTTGGTACAATACTCCAGATGAGCCACGAGCCACGAGTCCTGGCAGCAGAAACCAATCTATCTTGCTCCTTCAACGACATGTGAACCTTATGCTGGGATATACGGCCAGTTCTGAGAACCGGTACCGAGCTTACTGGAGCCTAAAAAGAGCACGAAACCAAAATAGCCCAAGCATACTTTGATGCTCCGGTAACCATAGACATAATTTTCCATGAAGGTACGGTATATGGTGAAGAGTTTTTGATGAATTGTTACAGTAATTGCTATTGTACAATCATATTATAATTAAGTAATAAAAATTGACACTCAGATTTTGTTATAGAATTGTTTTTCAGGACTTTTTATTACCTCGGTAAATTGTGAGCTAACAAAGTTCTTGCCGCTGTAATACCTTGCACCAACCACTTTCGTATTTATTAAATTGCCCAATTTTACTGAATCCAGTTTTGAAACCTTCTACGTACCTGCTTTTATTCAGTTACGTTGACGGGTACTACATATTCTCTCTTTACACACACGGGCACGGGTCAAATATCCTTCGGAGAATCTTCTTTTCGAACGTTGATATTAAGGACACGCAATTCGAGGTGTATGTAACGGTGTGAGTAACGGTACTCAAAACGTCCCAACCTTCTACGAATTTTTTCCTATCTTCAGAAAATTGTTGCTTTTTTTTGTCAAAGGAATCCCGAAGAATAACGACCTGTACTCGAAGAAACAACAACAAACTTATATGATTCACATTCAATGTTTGCTCGGATGATTCCCTCTCCAATCCTGTTGCCAGACATTAAACGCCGCCTATTATCTTGACAAAGTTGTCACAAAACTCCTATCTAGCCCGAGCCAAGGGAGTGACTCATGATGATGAATTGTATACGATGGGAACGAAAAAAATATTATCTTTCTACAAATGAATCTACTGCACCACAAGCACAATATTTGATTTGGACCTTGGAGCGGAAACTCGAGAGATGACATAATCCACCAGCGCCCCAACCGCCATCGCTATCGCTATCGTCTGTGTCTGGTGTGCTGGGCCGGGCGTGGGTGGTGGCAGCATTTTCTTCATATTTTACGACCGAAAACCTCTTCAGCCGCGCACTGATCCTGAAGGGTCAGACGTCAACGCCACTAACACTGACCATAAACTTGCACCGAAATTCGATTAGAGATGGTTCCGCGCAGTCCTAGACGTCGTCGTTGTCGTCGTCCGGCGCGGCTTTTCCAGCCACGCTTATCCAGCTGCCCACTCGCGTGGTGGTGGTGGCTCCTTCTTCTTCTTCTCCTTCTTCTAATGACACCAATCCATCGAAGCTCATTATCACTTCGCACGCAATAATTTCTCATTTGTCATCAGTGCCCCACGAGGGTGTTGATGGACTCCAGGATGTGTGCACGTGTGTGGGTGCGTGCGTGCGTGCGTGCGTGTGTTTGTAGCACCTCGTAAAAAGCGAAAGCCAAAATCCTTCTGCCACCGGGACCGGGGGTTGGCCGCGAAGCGATCGACCAACGCAGCCCATGTCCATAAAATGTCCCTCGATGCTCGCTTTACGAGCGCCTTCGGTCCCTCTAACGGTGTGACAACGGTGTCGGTGTCGGTGGTAGTAGTGGTGGTCACCCCCCTCCCAAATGGGCCGGTAAAAACGATGACGACCGTCCAGAGACACCTCGAAGTCGGACCATGCGCCCCACCCCGAACTGCTGCTGCTACCTCTCTGCTCTGCTGCAGTACTTCCAGTAAATCAACACGACGACCATCGCATCGCAATGGGAGTGCACGATTTGCCGGCCAGATTTGCCTTCCGCCGTGGCACACATCTGCGAACCTTTGCAAGCAGCAGGAATCCTTCCGCTGGCGAATGTCCTTTTTCCCGGCAAACGAAAGGAAGGCACTCCCGTGGGACTGAGCATTCCGGCGTCGAAAAGTCCCTTTTTCGGGGGGCTGCCGTCCTTCAGATGGCATGCGGGATGGCAGCCCGTGCGACAGGACCTTTGACACGGGATAAACGAGTGCGTAAAGACGGTGGCCACCGGGTCGTCCTTCGGTCCCCCTCGCGGGGGTATTATTCAAATCGTACCAGGCTTAAGCGAGTATCATATTTCTCCTCCTTGAACTGTTTATGAAAACGCAGATGACGGCCATTTTACATATTCCCACACTCGAAAGAGAGAGAGAGGAGCAGCTTTCGTCGAGAAGAAGCGGATGGATGGTAATTTAATCACAAAAATATGATCATCCCCCGGGCTGGCTCGATCCCACTAGTCCCTCATCTCATCCTGCCAGACATCCATCCTGCCACCCCACGATTGCTGCTTTATTAGCAGAAAAGCGTACCACCTCCCTCCCCTGCACACCACACCACTCTAATGGTAATGGTGGGTGGATGGCTGGTGGTGGTGTATGCCAGAGCATGCGAAGGACACGGACTGAAGTGACGTTTAAAATAGCTCAATGCCAGCTCCCGGGTCCACCGTGGCTCGTCGACCCATCACCATTCGCACAAATATGTAGTAGTACAAATGGCCTCTAAACCGCCACCGCCACCACCACACGCACGCGGGGGAGAAACTGGCGCCGGCCAAATAAATAAACGAAGGAAGCAGCCAGCACTGCACGCTGAGATGGAGAGATGTGAGTGCTCGCGCGTACGCCAAACGTCTCGTGTCACGTGCAGCGACGTGGAACATCATCACATCAATGATTAATTTAAAACGGCTCCGGGCTTGTTTTGCTTTCTTGCGGGGCTGGCCACGAGAGAGAGAGAGAGAGCAGGAAGCAACGAGAGGCTGTAACACACACACACAACGGGGAGGGGGTGCGGTGTATCCGGTGCTCACGGATTGCCCTCGACTCAAGGAATGTCAAGATGGGGAGGGAGGCTAGCATGTAGTGTCTAGAGCAGCATCAGCAGCATCAGCGTGCAACGTTCTCAAGCATGTTGCCACTTCACCTGCACACTACATGTCAACGTAAACAACGGCGCCGGCGACGGATGGTGGGAGCTGGAAGGCGACCTAGAAACATGCTTCTCCTTCGAAAACCGCTCTCGACAGTGAGAGAGAGAGGAGTGGAAGCACGAGGAAGGAAGAAGAAAAAAAAGCGATCAACAACGGACATGGCAAGGTCCTGCACGATCCTTGCGTCCATCGCAAGAAGCTGGTGGCATACATGCGCATGCTGCTGAATATGATGTGATGCTTCTCCGTGTGGCCGCTCTCGAGAATGGTAACTGAGTGCAATAGAAGGCCGAGGGGGGGAAAGGGGAAGGCTCCTCCTGGGGGCTGGCCGCCATTGAAAAGCCGCCGCGCAGACGACGAGGACCATCGTCGGCGACGAATGTGAATGAATGTGAGGCCCAGCGCGCTCTCCGTTCTTCTATTTCTGGTATTTCAATGCACAACAGCACAACAACATACCATCCAGGCGGCATCAGCAGCAACATTGGAAGGCTGGATGCTGATGAGAGATGTCCTTCACATCAACGCCCGCCTGGTGAGAGTGATGATGAGGATAAGGCCACCAGCTCAGTGTGTGTGTGTGTGTGTGTGTGTGGTGCTATTTTTGAACGAAAAAGGATTAACCGGCATGAAATGGGTCGTCATCAGTTTAATGTATGCGCGCGCGGCCGCTCGCTCGCTGTTGTGTGTCCCATTCGTTCGTCCTTGCATGCGTGCATGCGTGTGTGTGCGTGTGTGTGCAGGTTGCGGTTTGTGAGGTCAGCCCGGACCCGGTGACCGATGATGTGATTTCGGTGCTTCGGTGGTGGGATTGTAAAGTTTGCTCGCCCCAAACTCCGGCGGCCAGCGGGGAATGAAGTTGACCGGAAAAGGGCCACGATCGCCGGTGACTGACGCAGGAGCGACACTTTTGACACGAGCGTGCGTGTGCTATGGACCTTCGTCGTCGTCGTCGTCCGCCCGATTGGACGTGTGAAGCTCAGGGGCGACTAGAGAGAGTGAGAGAGAGAGCCGGGTCCCTTCGGTCCGCAACGAGCAAGCGAGCTCATTCAACGAGGAAATTCATAAATCATAGATCATAAAAGAAAGTAGCAGAGAAGCAGGAGGGGATCAGGGAGATCCGGAGGTCCTGACCCCGACAGAGAGCGATGCAAGCCAGGGAAAGAGAGTTGGTGGTGGTGGTGATGTTGGTTTGAATACTTTAAACGTGGAGTCATGTGGGGAGATTCATGCTGGGCCGAAATTTGACATCTTCATGAATAACAAGGGACCCGGGGTTCTATCGTTGAATTGACTGTAAATCAATCTACATCAAGAGCGCGTGCGTGTGTGCGCCCGCATATGGAGGAAGGAGGTCCACTCAATTACCAGACCCAAAAGCCAGATGTTCGTCTCTACTCGCAACCAAAGGAGGAGGAGCAAAGTGAATGGCGATACAATTTCAATAAAAAACGATGAAAAGCGTTTGGTTGACTTCTGATTGTGTGATTAATCAATCATAGAACGGAGCAAAATGACAGCTACAATGGAGTCCGTTTTGAAGTTTATGAGCAAGTTAGGCATATGTGACGATCATTCAGTAGATCTATTGCCATGGTTAGGCCATGAGCTGAAAATTTTTGTTACTATAAACTAAGAATAAGATAAAAATGAATTCTCATAACAGGAACACCTTGAAACACACTTAAGGAGCAACAATCTAGTACTCATAGAGGCTTCTGGTTGATACTTTGCTCGAGCTCCAAATCCAAGAAGTCAGAGGCTTCTGCGATGCTTTTTCAGTAAAACAATGCTCCATCAAGCGGCTATCGAGCGAATAGCCTTCGCCGAAGGACGCGCCTCCGAAAAGGCCCAAATCTTATCTAGCAAAACATTTCTTCGTCGAGAAATTCGCTATTCATGTACATTTTTACAACGAAAAAGGCTTTATGGCTTAGTAGCTTAAACTTCAAAGCAGCAGCGCCGTCGCGCCATCAGCGTAAATCAGCCGAGAGAATCGAAGGCATGCCTTGTGCGGGAATTAACTTGTCTCGTTAATCTTCTTGCTGCCGAGCTGTGCGCCGAGAGGAAAACACAAGACTTTGACATGCATTATCGTTGATTGCTAATCTAGGAGCAGGAAGCACCATCTTCCATGTCTCGAAAAAGAACTGATTGGCTTGCAGTATGGGGCGGTAGTGGGTGAGGCAAGTAAGATATTTGATTTAAGTGCACGCCACACATAAGCTTTCCAATTAATTCGAGATTCTAAGATAAACAGTGGTTCTTTAGTTTGTGTGTGTGTGTGTTTGTGTGTCGCCATTTCACATCACGCTTGATGCATCGAGCCAAGCATCCATCATAAAATTAATGCCGACGAATCCGAAACCACCTCGTTGGCATGCGCCCGGGGTAAGTTAATAAATGAATTGATATCGATTTGCATACGAGACCGACGTCCCAGACGGTGGTCCCGGTGTACGCACTCTCGCCGCACCCCACCGATAATGCGATTATAAACACAAACTCATTAAATGCATTCAATTATGCATTGCCCTCATGACAACGCTCCGTCTGCACTTCGTTTACCACCCCCGCCGCGTTTTCTGAGGGATTGTTGTACTTCTCACGATCTGCCGTGGCATCAGTCAGGCCTCAGGCGGGTCGACGGGGGGGTGTCCGGAATGACGGAATCACGGAATGAGGTGCAACACTAACGGGATTTAAGGCCAAACAAATACAGCACATACGGTGCTCTCGCTGTCGCGTATACTACGCTGCTACTTATGCCAACTGATTGCTCCTTCAAGCGAGCTGCATAGTCGTCTTGAAGAAAGGACCGCGGCTCATAAAGGGTCTGGAGTAGAACGTTGATGAGACCACCAGGCCCCTCGTTCGTACGTTGGAGTGCACGTTGCACGTTTGAATAAAACATTCTTCGGATGTTGTTTCTTGGTGTGATGGTGATGAGAACGATGTTCATAACGATGACGATGATGATGATGATGATGGTGATGATGTCGATGTTGGTTGTAGCGGTTAGATGGTGTGTGGTGTGCCACCGACCTGATTGTACGACGCACACACACACCTCACTCTGGCTTCTAACATCGTGACGCAACGGCAACGCACCCCCATGTGTACGGCACAGCACAACAAACCCGAAACATGATTTCCCTTGATCCGCATGGCAAACATCAACACACGGGCCAATTATGATGGAGTCTGCGAGTCGTTTGCACAGTAGCGCACCACCGAAAGCGCCCCAAGCGCCATCCACAAACCGTTTCGCTCTCTCTCTTTCTCTCGCGCTCCGAAAAAGGGACGCTCTTGCCATCGCCATCAACGTTACCGTTTTCTTCAGAAGATCCTTGCGGCCAATGGGAGCCAATCCTCCCTTTTGGTATGGATAGGGGGGAGGTGTGCTCACGGTATCACCATCAACGCAACAGCAGCAGCCACACCACCACCAGTGAACCGCTAATTGAAAAGCATGATGGGAAATGTTTCGGTTGTTTTGCAATAAAAGCTCGCCCTCGCTCGCTCGCTCGCTCGCTGGCTCTCTTTCTAATACCTACAAGCCCATGTGCATGTGCTGGATGGACCTCTGGGGTTGGCCACGGTGAGCAAGGAAGGAAGCCTTACTGGGAGGACGAAGAGCGAGCGCGTGGCGAACGAAAGAGAGCAAGATTTAATAAGAAGCGCGCGGCGTTTCATTTTTCAATTTAACTCTTCCAGCGGCTTTTCCGGAGATTAGCTGATCATTGGAATCAAGGGAGGATTACGACGCACACACCTCCCCACTCCCCTTCCTCGAAGGCCCTTTTCACGAAATTACGAACAGCCAGAAGGCTACGAAGGCGTTTGTTGTTGAATCCAAATGAAATGAACGGAATCGTGTGGAGCTTGCCGGGGATGATGTATCGGGTTCCGTTGACTTTAGGAGCTTCCAGCTTAAGACGCAAGGCGGGTATGGAAAAGGAAAGGATCTAATAGGAATTAAAATCCCAAGCCGCTTTTCCACCTGATCTAGCGGATATTCGGAATGGATGCAGGGCAGAGCTTATCCGATTGGATGTTCCAGTTCCAGGTGTTGTTATTAAGAAGCATGTTTCGTACTGCAATCTAGTAATAAATGCCACGTAGTAAACTGGACAAAGTTCACCTTAAAAACGAAAATTAAAGCTCTCTGCTTTCAACCGGATTTCATTAAAGTCATCCTTTCAGATCCTTCAAATACCTATGCTTCGATGCGTAGCTTATCATCGGAAGCGATCGAGCGTAATTCAAACCATTGAAGTGTTCATCCAAAACCATCGCGTGGATATGCATCGTAAAATATTCCAATAACGTTAATTGCAATGGCGGAAGATGATCGAATTTTCACGCTTCACGTTATGTGCTCCAGCAACGCGCTTCGGCAACAAGTACCATACAGGGCATACACACACACATACACACGGGCGTCCTTTACGGTGTCCTCTTCACTTTAATTTCAAAGCGAAACATAATAGCTCTCACCAAAGCCAAGGGAGGGCGAGAGGAAGGGCCACCGATGTAAATTCCAATTAACGATCCTATTGCTCAATAAATGGCCGGGTCTCTTGCTCTCTTCTCACCAGCTCATCCATGGTCTTACCACCTTCCCGTTGTGCTGCGTTTACGAGCGTTCGTCGCTTCGCCATGACGATAAAATGGGGAGCTGCTTCCCCACTCGCATGCACTGCTGGACGTGATCAACATGGCCACGCACACACACACACGCACACGAAAGCGGACGAATTTTATCCTTCTTTAATTCGATTCGCGCGTGAAATGACCGTGATACGAGCTTCGGGACCTGGCTGCCTGGAACTGCTTAACTAACCGACACGCACTCGATCGGTGCGACGTCCGACCGGCGAACCGACCGGATTCGACCGATTGCCGAACAACTCGAGGCCAACTCGAGGTCGTAACGCTTTTTTGTTTTTTTTTTTTTTTTTGGTGGAGAGTGAGGCAACAGCTTTTCGATTAACCTAACAGCCTATCGACTGCGGTGGTGGTAGTGGATCTGACAGTCGCAGGTTGTTTTTGGGAAGCGAGGGGGGAAAAGGAAGCTAATGAGAATGTGATAATTTGTAATACAAGCCAATCACGCGATCCCTACCTTTTTCCTTTACCGAGGGTGTGGTTCGGTCAGGTTTTATGCGAAGTATGCGCAACCACAGTGCCGGCACCCTCAGCACAAGACGTTACAAAGTAGGCGTGCAAGCTATGGTCGTAAGAAACGGCCCAATGGAATAGTGAAACGTAGCAAGCTGTGCTGATGGCTATTTGGCCAAGATCGGTGACCAGGTGGACCAGGTGGCTAGAAGGGTTTGGTTTTGCAAGTTGGCTGACAAAGAAAAGAAAAACACCGAAAGCAAACTCTCCAAGACAGAAGAATGGAATTGAGTTGACGACAAATGAAACAAAGCAGCCATCTGGCCGGGGGCGTCTTAGCCAATTTATGCCACAACCAGCTAGCCAGCCAGCCAGCCAGCCCCATGGTCCTACTTCATTAATTTTGATGAAAAACCCAAACACAAACCCTTTTTTCATCGCGGCACCGCCATCGTCCGGTGGAGTGTGGGGGCCAGTGAAAATGGTTCGGTCGGCCTCCTTTCGGGGCAACTTAGCGAGATGCGATGGCGACGAAACGTTTTCATTCGAATTCCCATTCCAATCAACTAGCAACTGGCCCCGCGGCCAAACAGAAGCGTAGCAGCAGATCGCGCTCATAAGCCACTCTTTCTCTCTAGTGGCACTCAAGTGGTGGTAGCAAACGGGGATAGGAGTCCGGTTTTGCGTGACGTCAACGGGGACATCAACAACGAAAAGGTCGCACCGGAAACGGTAAAAACGGTCGGCTGGATAGGCGAGCATGGAGCCCATCCACCATACCGCCCATGGACTGACTGTCGCAAATCTCTCGAAATCATTCTCATCTGTTTCGCCGTTTCCGTTGACTCATTTTGGATTGACAATCGAAAAGGACCGGCCGGAAAGGACTGGATTTTTGGGTCTTTTTTGTATTTTTTTCTCTGCCTCCCTCTCGAATTTACGATCCTCGAAATGGTTCTCATCGTTTTAGATTGTTTCGCGCTCTCTTTTCTTTCTGTTTTTTTTTGTGTGTTGATTCCACCATTTCCGGTTGTTAGATAGGACGCGTTTCTGGGTGTGCGTTTGTCAGTGGATACAGTGGGACTTTTCAGTTTTAATAAACGATGAGACAGGCTTACCGGCCACATTTGCCAGTGGCAGCGAGGCGCGCTGATGAAAAGATAATTTGCGTTTTGGACAAACATACCAACCGTTTTCCATCAGGGAGCTATCGGCTACATCGGCGAGCGAGCTGGCGAACCGGCCGGCGAGATGAGGCAACACATCAAACGCGTCGCCTAGAGACGCAGCATGCCACGTCACAGGCGGCGACACATTCTTTGGGAAATCAAGTGGAAAATCGGAAAACTCAAAAGGAAAAGAAACACTAACACAGACACACCCGTGGGCGGGTGTGCATTGTTGTTGTTTTGTTGCTGTGTGTTTGTTCTTTGTTTTTTCTTCCTGTTGTTCTTTTTAGCAATCCTTCCTTTTACACTTTCCATTGGTTACAAACGGGCGGGCGAACCCCAGATGTTGGTCGCTGTTGGCCGCGAATTTCTCTTCGCCTGCTTCGACCGAACCCTTCATTCTAGCCTCCTTGCCTACTAATCCTTCTACCTCGCGAAGCATTCGGTTTCGTTTGCCAAGTTGATGTTTAGCTGCTGTCACTTTTCGAGTTTTTATTTCCAGCTTTATCTTTCCACTTTTCGAGTTTTAGTTCTTGGGTAGTTTTTGGGATCTTTTGTAAACTGTTTGATGACTCTCTGCGTGAATCATGCTATAAACGTGGGTACCATCTTACGTTACTGTCTGATTGTTTGCTATTTCTTTCCACTATTTAATCATTATGCTATTTTGCTGGTTTGTGCATTCTGTTTTTCATCCCTCCCTTTGTGGTCTCGATACACAGTACGCGCGTAACGTACAGTACAGCATGGTGGCTGTATTGTGTGTGTGTTTTCCGCTTTTTTATCATATTGTTTTTGCTTCACCTTCACCGTTCCTACCGTTGTTTATCCGACCCTTGAATGGATTTACTGTTTTCTTTGGCGTGTATTCGCTCTCATTCTCTCCCACTCTCTTTATCGTGTGCCAAACATAACATTGGTTGTTATTGTTTTGCAGGCACCGGTCGCTCCCGTTCGCACTCGATCTTCCTGAAACCATTTGGCTGCTATTTTTTAGCCAAGCGCAACCGAACCAAGCACCAGGCGACACCAGGCGCCGTCAATCACGACGATGTGTTGGGCTTATTACGCCATTGTTTGCACCATTCACTCTCGTGATGGATTCCACACCTTCGCCACTGGTGGTGATGGTGGTGGTGGTCGTTCCATCGTCGTTACCACAATGTGAAAACATTATGTTTGTTCAGTGCTGCTGCAGTCAGCGCGGGAGACCGCGAGAGTTGATAGATGTTACTGTTATCATTTGCCTCTTTTTTCGTTTCCATCTCCTACCACCCTCTTCACCATCGAATGGTTTTTATTTTTCGACTCCATCTCCTTTGGCAATATCTATATATCCCTTGGCTCCCCGTTCCGCATTCGGCTTCAGCTCATCAGGAAAAGCTTAGCACTAAAATGCGATTGCTTTAATGGTGCTCCGCTGTACGTGTTTCATGTAACGGCTCCTCGGGGACCACGTCGTGGATCGCAGTGATGACAGCGACCGACAACACAACCATTACTGCTTGCCTGCCTCACTACTGCCTCCCCACGGGGTTCATCTTTGCGGTTTTCCGAAATCCGCAGATCGAAACAATCGCCCGTTTCGTCTCGTTCGACACGAGACACACCGGGATTCGTGTTACATAAGGAATTGCTAATGCATTTGAGTTCTGCCGCTGGTTTTTCGAATTGATTTTCTTTTTCTCTTGTTAGTTTTTTTTTGGAGGGAAATTTGCTTATGCATTTCCGCTGATTTTCCACCTCGCTTCGCGCAACGTTCGCGGAGTAGCAACAGATTCTACGTTTTGTTTAAAGTGTTTTCTGGAAAGCGCAATGGCTACGGAAGCCTGCGTTTGCCGGCGAATAACAAG
>NC_064874.1:91139401-91149401 GCF_943734745.1 Anopheles darlingi
AAGAATTGCGAGGGGAAGATTGCGGAGAAGCGTAATTAGTTTTAAAGGTCTGTCATTTCAATCCCTGCCAGGAGGTCCCCCCCTGAAGTGCTGGTGAGGTCAGGTGCACAACCAGTAATCAACCGAATAGCCGCCCATTGGAGAAGGCGGGGTTTCGATTTACAGATCACCGAGGCCGATGATGGTGATGGCGTCCGTCCGTCCTCCCCGGTGGTGACTTCTAACGCTGACTATCTGATGTTCGCCGCTCGCTGGAAAAGTCTCACTTTTCCAACTGTAATCCCCTCGCTTTGTCAGTAGCGCCGCGCCTATCCTCGCCGCACCGTACTCGCCGGGAAAGGCTTTGAAGTGTAACGATGTGATATTAAATTGTAAATGGTAAGCTTCAATCTAGCGCCACCACCGCCGCCAAAACTCGAGTCATACGATACCGAGTCACCGGCTACACGCGCTTTGGGTTCGCGATACGGGGAGTGGGGTGGCCACGCACCCAACCACCACCCGTCGACCCGGTCGACCGGTCGAAAGGTGAAATATTAATGTTTCTCTAAAAGCGTCCAAACAACGATTGCATTAATATTTCACCGCGAGCTAAAAGTTGTGTCTCTCGAGGGGGACCAACTCACTCCGCACCCCACGTGTCACTGCTACCGTGCTTCTTGTCCTTGCTCCTTCCAGCTCCTGGCCACGTGCCTTCGACGAGCGGTGGTCGATCGTAAGCTTCGCTGTCGGTCGGTTGGTTCGTTGGTTGTTGCTAGCTGATGATGGTGTCGACGATAAATATATGCTGCAGACATGTGTTTACGCTGCGTACCTGCTCTCTTTCTCTCTCTCCCTTTCTCTCCCTTTCTCTTTCCTCCTTTCGCTCGATAACAACCCTTTGTCATACCTTCGGCACTCCTTCGCAACCCACCGATGCGTGAAACATACGTGTTTTGGGTAATTTTCACCAGAAACTCGAAAGCAATGCGAGATTCCACCGTGCGGTGCTGTGGCGCACAATCTTGATTACTGTTTCGCCGTATCTAAGGGTCCATTACAAGAAGAAAAGATACAAATACACACACACGCACACAGCAACTGCTCCAGGCCAGGTGGTATGTATCTCGTTCTTGCGTATCAGCAGCCGGGGATGGGGATGGAATTTTCGCTTTTTGCCAAATTTTCCACCTCAACGGCAGCAGTAACCGAGCCGCACAAACACACACAAACACCCAGACAAGTAATTCCACACTTTCTTTCGTGGTACTTTTTTGGCCTCAGCAGGGGACTCGGCACCCTCGGCTTTTAAAACGCTTTTTCCCGATACTTTCCTCAGCTTTCACAAGCACAAGAAAAAAAACTTTCGAAAACCCATCCCATAATTCGTGGTGTGGAAAATTTATCGAAACCACCACCACCACCGTTCGGTGGTAAAAATCAGATGCTCCGAGCGATGCGGAGTGGAGCGGGTCTTAGCAGAGCCTAAACATGTGCTGCCTGCTGGCTGGCAGGGAGGTACCAAGGTCGGTTACTGCACTTTTACTGCGGAGCCTTCGAGGAAGGATCGAGGCCGGTGCGACTCAGGTGTGCCAAGGGTGTAAATTAACGGTATCGGCGAACTGAACCGAGCTTCACTGGCGCCGGACTGGCTTTCCAAGGAGGGGGTAGTTAATATTTTGCACGGGAATAAATTCCGCTCCCGCAGTAAACCGAGACCACCGCCTCCCGGCCGTATCCGTTGGGTTGTAAAAAAGGATCGCTTTACCTACCTTGTTCCGATGGAGATACACACCGGCGGGAGGATGGAAATGGAGCAATTTATAATGATAAAAAAACCGAACAGCACCTGCGTCAGAAACAACTAATTGATAAGGGTTGATGGACCGCCGCACTGCTGCGGGACCGGGATCCCATCAAAGGGTGAATATCAAGGAATCAAAAATTCAACATGATCCTCTAACAAGTGTACTTGTTAGAGAACTTTTTTTTGTGGAGGCTTCAGAGGATTGTGGAAAAAAACACTACCCCATAAAATGAAATGCAAACACGCACCCCCCGAGTCCGAATCGAAACACGATCAATAATTTCGTTCGAACAAATCCTGCCCCAACCGATGGAGTGGCACCGATTTGGCATTTATATGACGGGAACGTGTTGCAGCAGCACCAACAATGGTAGTGGCTCCATGAAAAAAGCGTTTCCCTCCTCTCCCAGAATCAATCGCCCTTGTAAAGCCGTTCAATCTTCAATTATGGCGTCATGGAGTACCGGGCGCCTCCATCCATCCATCCACCAGGCGCCTCCATCGATCGGTTAGCTCATCTTTCACGCCGCACATGGCATGATTTATAACGCCGGCAGCACTGTGTGTTTGTGTGGGTGTGTGTGTGCTAAACATCACATTTAGCATTTTCGCTGCCGCTTTTTTTTCCCCCTAGCCAGACTTGGCCGGACTCAAACCTTCCCATAATTCCTGCGCCTTGGATGCGTTCCAAGCCCCGGCACCACCCCTACACCGCGTGCTGTTTGAGTGCTCGCTACGCCAAATGTATGCCGTGGAAACGCTTAAATAATGATCAAACTCTCGTACACCACCACCACCACTAGCTAGCGCACCCGAAATTGTGTGAAAAGTATTTTCTCGGAACATTTCGCTACAAACCAATCCAGAGTCCAGAGAGAAAGGGAAGCGCGCACATTACCCCGTAACTTCTTCTTCTCAGTACCCGCCACACTGTTTACTCGTGCGGAAAAATTGAATTCAAAGCGCCCGTACTTTGTCACCCAGCCTCTCTCTCACTCACTTTTCCACCGGGGCAGAGGGAAATGAAACCATCATCATCCTGCTGCTGCTGCTGCTGCTGTCGGTGGGTGTGATCGAAAGAATTGAAAAAGATTTTATGTAATCGATGGATGACATAAATCGTCGTTAGTCTCCGTCCCCTCCATCACGATTTCTTTTTCCCTTCCCCAAGCGTTTTCCTGCAAAGCCCGGAACTCCGGAAAAAGGTGCAAAACGGATCCGACTTTTCCGGTTTCCCGATGGTTCAATTCCAATCGCCAAAAATGTTCGCCAATCCCCCTCACGGGGCCACCCCTTGTGGCAGAAGGAAAAGGAAAAAGCTTCGAAAGGAATGCCTGATTTCGGATTCCACTCGAACCCAAAAAAAAAACCGGAAAGGGGTGAACAGGCGGCGGCCACCATCGGAATAGAGGGAAGCTCAAAGAACGGACACCCCGAGTTGGGGGAGGGACGGTTGGCTGGTTGGCTGAAATGATTAATTATTAGCCGGATGAAAATATTATCCCGTGTGATATTCCATAAATTGTGCCTTTCACACCGTACCCCGCGCGCGACGCCCACAGGATACCCACTCGCTAGCTCGCGCGCTCGCGGTTCCCTGTGGCCGTGAAGTGGAAAATCATATTTTTTCATTACTCTCACTTTGATCATGAAAAATTGATGTGACCGAGTGCGGACCGCGAGTGCCCCAGACCTGAAGTAGTCTGTGTGCGAACTTGCATCATTATTTGCGGATGCGAAACTTGAGGGTGATCGAATTTTCTTTTGCCGGAAAATCTCCTGCCACTAAACTTCCTTCAAACTATACGCAAGTGACGTAATCGTTCAAACTATACGCAAGTGACGTGGCGTAATCGCGCGACTATGCGCTAACAACGTTCCGACCAAGGGGGTTGGCCCTTTGTGTGCCAATCGCCGCCACCGATGCTGCTTTGTTGTATCGATTGTTGAGAACCACATAAAAAGTGACGACGACGACGAACTGAAAACTAGTTCGTAGTAGTTAAATGGGGAAAAAAAGAAACCGGTTGTCAAACAAGTTTGCACCCAGAACAAAGCTTCGCTTTCCGCCTTTAACCTTCTTCAAACTCAAGCACTGCACCGAAGGAGCGCAGTGAAGAAACTTTCCGCTACAATAAATCGCACAAAATTCCAATAAGAAAAGGGAACATCTTTGCTATAGCGGGTGGACTCGCTGGTTGGCTTGAGGGCATAAAAAAGGGGGATAAAACGGCAGAGAGAAACTATGTAAAGCCAGAAGCCAACCGGAGCCAAACCGAACCAGCCAGCAGCAATGTGTAAAGAGCATTCTTACTATGTTGCCCGGAAGTTTTTTGCTCAACGTAGGGGCCCCTTCAGGAAGGTAGCACCACATATCGAATGCAAGCAAACTCGAGGGTTCAGCTCGATACATAAATGAAGTCATTAGAAAGCGTTTCTTTCCTCTTTAAACGAGAATTGCACAGCGCCTCCCTAACACACTCCTCCTGACACTAATGTCAATAGTTTCACCATTTCTTGTTCGATCCGGTGAGGCAGAAGACTTGATTTCCTCTTCCGCATCCGTGCACTATCCGGCATTTAGTCAGCCCCCCCCCCCCCCCCCCCCCACTCCGGGATGACCATTGATTATGGTTCGGTGATTGGAAATGAAAATGAAGCTAAACGAACGAAACGGACGGGATTGGACCCGGAAGGTTGCACAAATGGTGATATGAGGGCTTCGAAACTAAAATGCATCTAGCACACAATGTTTCAATTTATAGTTTCTGCCGGCTCCGATCCGCTTGCACCGCTTCCCGTACCGAATCCGAACTCGCCACAAGCGACAACAAAATTAAAAAAAAGAAAAGAGGAAAACGAGAACACCGAGAGGACAATCACTCACTGCCACTGGCACAGAGAGAGAGAGAGAGAGGCACGCGGTCACGAGTACGAAACACGTTTCAAAGCAGATCGCTGCACCACCTACCCCACCTCCCCTTCCCCTCGTGTTCGGGATTGAGCTTATCGGAGGTGGAAGGAAATGGCAAAAAATATGGCCACCGGAAGGCTAACCGGATCGATTCATTTCAATTCCACGGCTGACGGCTGAAGAGTGCGCGAGTTCCGTGGTTCCGGGCGCGGTGCGGTGCCAGCGCGCGCAGGTCGGCTGAATATTGATTTATGTTCCGGTGACTACTGCAGCATCCACGGAAGCGCCGAGCGAGCATCGAAATCGCGCGCAACACAAACGGAAGCTCGCTGACGTAAATTAAATCTCTTCACGACTGTATCGAACCACCGAGCACACCGGTCCCACTATGTGTGTGTGTGTGAGTGTGTGTGGTGAGGCGTGTAGAAAAGCATAAATGTGGTGAGCCAGCGTGCGGCCTGGATGAGGTCCGCTTGAGTTGAGGTTTAAGCACGGAAACTCGGGTCCTGTCAGGTCCGCCGCCCGCACGTTTGTCTTCAGAGATAACCTCCTTCGTCCGGGGAGTGGAGGGGAACACGAAACATGGACTTCCGCTCCCCCAAGTACAACAACCGCGGGTCGCGGTCGCTCGTGAGCACATCAACAACAACACGGGCAATAAAGAAGTTCGCAATAGGTAATTGCTTGTGAAATACGAAAACGAACGGAAGTGAGAAGTGAAATCTGGAGCGAAGAGAGGGGAGGGGAGGAGAAGGGAGATGGAGGCTGAAGCTGGAGAGTGCCCGGCCCGGCCCGGCCGGCCGGCTCGGAAGACAGCTTCCGCTCCAAATCGAGTGGCACATTTCCAAAGGAGTTGGTCGGGCACCTCGGCGCCCCCCTTCCGCTTTCTGCCGTTTTTCTGCCACTCAAATGACCAGCTCCAGAGGACCAGGGAAGATGATATCCGTTTTACCGCCACATCTCATCCAGTGGGGGAAGCGACCAATAGCACACCGAGAGCACACCGACACCGAGCACCGCCATTTCGTTTTCGCTGCGACTTCATCGTCGTCGTCGTCGTCAACAATGGCGAAGACGTTCAAACAAACATCGGAGTCCAGTCCAGTCAGGCTATGGCTGGTCGGGACTCGGAGCGGACCGAGCACTCGCCAAGCGTCCGGGACACTGCAAATGGGGCCGTAAAGATAAGGGCTGCACACAGGGGCCCGGAACGACGGACACGGGGACTTTGAATATTTATAGAACACTTGGCTTGGGTCGTGGTCCAACGTTTGCGGCCTTCGCTAGCCATCCCAACCAACCTTCACGTACCACACACACAAACACACACACACACACACCGACATATCGAACGGATTCAACCCCGTGCACAGCCCGTGCCCGTGGTGGTTCTGCTGTTCGACTTGTTGTCGCATTAATTTATCTACCGCACATAATCACCCCAATTGTGGGCTGATCGGCGGACTAAAGGTGTGGGTGAATGGGCCGATTGTGAAGCTGTGAAACAAAACTTTAAATTTTTTGGCAAAACCCAACATCCATCCATCTTTTTGCGATTCTTTTGCATGAAAGCTGCCCCAGGATGCCGATCTGTTTCGTTTCTATTGGTTTCGTTTTATCGGTATCTCGCTCTGGCGCTCTTGTTTGGTTCCGAAGAATGATGGCACTCGGCTGCTAGGGTTTAAGGTGGGCAGTTAATTAAATCAAACCGATCGCCTACTGTTTCATACAAAGCATAGCAAACGGACATCTGACAATGTGCGAAACAGAGCAACCGTTGCATTGGATGATATAAGTGCAATTTGATAGAACTTTCTTAAAACTAACATCAGATCATCGATTAGAAACTATAAAGATTAGTGTGGTGCAACGCTTTCTCTATGGGAGAGTATTACACATTAATTATATAAGAACGTTACGTTTGACATGCATTGTTGCACTATTTAAAACTTAACTATTGTATACGCTAGAGGAAGTTGTTTAATATTGTTTAAACGTAATTAATCCTCCAGCTAGCCCGTGAGAACGTCGTTGCAGTTGCTAGCAATATTTTTAATGTAAATTGTTTGTCTGTTGCGAAATATTCTAATTTGTACGTTATATTTTATAGCACCGCCCTACGATGCATAAACTGCCAATAAACCAATTGCCCCTAATGGGCACCTGCAGCAATCTAAAACATCCCAGGAACGTCATACTTTGTTTTCAAAAATTGATTCCCTCTAAAAACTCGAATGGCCTGCGCGGTTTTACAACTCAAAAACTCATCACTGCAACTGCAGCAAACCACACCACAAAACCATGTACCACAAAGCACCCACTGAACCTCCGGTTAGGTTAATGATTTAACATGAATTATGCAAAATCATTTACGAGAAGAGAGGCGCTACATCCGCTGCCACTGCATCGCGATGGCCAGGCGGCCATCCCGAGCATAGAGAGCGCGTTATGTAATGCGAAAGTGCAGCACTATTAATCTATCACCATTATCAGGCGAGCTAGGCATGTGGGCGTCGAACGGGCGTTTCCTGGCGCTAGTACGCTCGAAATGTTTCGCTTCGCTAGTGGACGTAAATTAGATTTTGCTGCACAAGCACCCGTGCTCGATACCCAGATGCATCTCTTTCATCATTTTCGACCGAAATGATGCTCGCTCGGGGTGTGATGTATAGTTGAATTAGTTTCCGGTCCGGTTGCTTGCATGATTTCTAATGCTGTTTGCTCATTTCAAAAGGCCTGGCGGCACTATTCGATTATCTTCTCACCGAAGCAATCCAAATCGAAATCCTAAATAGCATTAAAGTAGCTCTCGTTCGCTTTAATGTTGGCTCCCCCTTTCCAAGAATCTCCCAACCATCGGCGAAGTAATCATATCGCGCAAGACTTTATGAGCAAACACTTATGGCCGCATCATTGAACGATAGCGAGCCGAATAATGAAATAAATATTCGATAATGGAAAGGCAAATACAAAACCCCGACCCCGGGACCATAAATAAGCGCTCAACCCAACGGCACACGACGGTCTGCGGCAGCGCAACAGCGCCTATACACGCCAGGAAAACTATTTTTCCATGACAAAGCTTACTCCACCAAGGGGATTTTGGAGGCTTCCACTTAGACTCCTTCTCACTCACGGGCTTCTCTCCTGCCTCCTGTCTCGATAGCTTCATCGTCTTACGTGCTTTTGCTGACCGAGATTTATGCTCAAAGTCTTGCGCGATGTTATGTTATCTGTTTACCCCGCGCCCGAAGCCACCATCGACAACCGAAAAAGGGGATGATCCGGAAGCCCACGAGACAGTGAGAGAGAGAGATAGAGAGGGAGAGAGAACTGGGACCCATTAGTTCCGGCACCGTTCGGTGTCGTATATCAAACTTAATTACAAGCACATATACGGGATCCACCTCCCATTGGACCACCCACTTCCCACTCCCACTTCTTCTACACACGTGAGAGCGTGTGTGTGTGTGGGTGTGGGCGTGTTTGCATTGAGGCACACAATTAACGCATCCAAAACGCAAAACTTCCTTCTATACTAAAGCGAGAATTCCCCCCTTCTCTTCCCCCAAAATCTTACCATCTGGAATACCCGGGAACTTCTTCCAACCAGCAGAAGAAGCCAACGATATCGGGGCCGGGGGGACAGAATCGCAAAAGGAAAAGAGAAAACACTCAGCAAAGAAAGCAGAGGCTCAGCATTATCTTGTGTGTGTGTGCACCGGGCAACCGGCCGAGCGTGGGTATAATTGAAGAAATTATGAGCACAAAATTGATCCTTGAGCCTAAGCGCTCGTAAACCACGAGTGGCATCAGCCCAGGACCCAGGAGTCTCCCCCCCCCCCCCTCCCGGTGCGCAATCAGGAAAAGTTTCCATCCCCGGCCGGCCCGTCGAAAGTCGAAACGGCCCACGAAAACACGACTGCCAAACCCCTCAAATCAACAAAAGGCTCTCACTCTTCGGTGCACTAACGAGAAAACGAAGAAGAACGGCAAAGTCCCGGCGAAGAACGACGGAACGGAACGGAAACCTCAAAGAAGGAGTCCCACGTGGTCTTCGAGCCCAGCCGCCGGCATTGGCGCCACCATTTGTTGTGGAACACCCCCACCGGTGGAACTTTGCTCCACGTGTCATGCTGAACTGAAACCCCACACTCGCGCACCCACACACACACAGTTTCGAGGGAGGCATGCTGTTTTTTTTTGCTGGTTGGCAGTCGGCTTTACATTTTCCGCTTTGCCCTTTTATTCCACGCCACGTTTCGCCATTTTTCATCTTTCATGCTATCTGCTCTCACCTTCGCCTCGATGCTCGAAACGCCGCAAACCAAAAAATGCGGAAAAAAGAGACCCGCCGGTTAACAGCCGGCAGCCGGGTGGCTCTTTCTTCGGCTTATGTTGCCACCATGCTGCCACCTTCAGCCAGTTTGTCGACAAAACCGTGTCCGAACCGTCCCCCGACCCGATGATCCCGGTGAGCAGATGCATGGCACGCTCGTGCTTTGCGGCTTCCCCGCCCCGCCTGCCTCAAGTCTTCACCATCTTGACTACCATCCCCCCTTTTCCGATTTTGTCCCCCCCTTTTTTCTATTCCCTCTTTTCGTTACCCTTGTTGCGAGAGTAACGTGTTTGCAGCTTACGTTTCCTTCTTTTGGCTGTCGACGAACTTTGACTTTCGCTCCACGCGGTCCACGGTTCGAGAGGAGGGAAATCGTTTGCCCGCACTCTTCCGGCTACACCCGCCGGGCCCAACACAAAGCGCCCGACGAAGTAGACGAAGAAAAAGGGGAAGCGGGGGGGACGAAACTTATTCCGATGGTTGGATAAGCGGCAAACGATCTTGAGACGAAAGGCGAGCGAGCCAGCGAGCGAGGGCGAAACGGACGAAACTAGTGCCTTCTACTACTTCCCGTTGGCCACCGTTCATAGTTACTTTCAGAGGAGCCGAAGTCCAGAACCGCCGGAGCAGCCGGAACCGGACCGACAATTGCGAGGAATCATCATTTCGCTTCGCAGCACAATCAAAATGCTGCGCTGTTGAAGCAAAAGAAGACGCAAATTCGCTTGATGATCCTGACGATGATGATGATGATGATGATGACGGTGATGACGGTAGATGATATGGTAACTAGGCCAAGCAGAAAGGAAAATTTTGAACGAACTGTCTTCAAAGCAATTTCACTCGCACACACACACACACATACACTCTTACTCGACAACTGCTTTGTTCATATGTTCTTGTGTTGGGGTTTTAGGTGGTACGCCAAGCCAACGTCCCACATAACCATCTAATGTAGACG
>NC_064874.1:91154401-91171901 GCF_943734745.1 Anopheles darlingi
ACTCCACCAACAAAGCAAAAAGCACGCAGCACAGACAGCACCGGAGCTTCGCAGAACCACGGGAACCAGCAGGTACTGCACACCGCCACTCCCGGAGGGTCTGCTTCAGATAACAACATCTATCAAATGGAAAGGAAAGGTCGAGAATCCAGCAGCAGCAGCAGCAGCAGCAGGAGTAGCATTGCTTCAAAATACCTCTCGTGAGCTAAACGAATCGCACCATCACCACCACCACCAGCAGCAGCAAAACCAGTTGGTAATCAATATTTCGTTCCGCTAAAATAACGGCAGATAAATAACGAAACAACCTCCTCCTTCGGGGAGGGGAGGAAAAAAAGCGGAACCTGAAGGGCTGTGTGCTTTGCATGCCCTTCGCTCGATTGCCATCATTCGCTCAGGATCTCAGGATTCATATTTATTTGATCTGAGTACCATCCATCCATCCATCCATCGATCCATCGCATCACCACCACCACCACCACCGGCACACAAATCGGTTGAGCTTCGTTGAGCGATTTTCGATTATCCGAGATTCAACCGAGACACAGACACCGGGTGAGCGAACGATCGTAACATTGTCACGGCTCCGCGTTGTAGAGATTAATGCGCCAAACCCCTGCTACCTCCTTCCCGCCCCCTACCGTGTATCCATCACAATCAATTTCCATGGTGGAAAAATGCTCGACAGCCGGCAGATGGAGATGATTTCTGCTGCTGCTGCTGTTGCTGCTACTGCTGGTGTTTGCCGTGTATCGTGTGTCACGGTAACGTGGCCGTGGCCAGCAAATGGTTTCGGTTCCATGGTGCTGGCATGGAACGCAACGCCAGAAAAGAGGGGAACGGGAATCGCCATCGCCAGAGGAAACGCCATGCAATGAACGAAACAAATTGATATTACAATCGAAACGCGTTCGCTCGCTCGCTCGCCCGCTCAGTACCTCGCTGAATTATTTATGACATCTGATAGCACGATAATGGTATCTATATCGGCCACGGCCCCTCTCCACATCCGGCCCACTGCATCTCACTGTGTGTGTGTGTGTCTGCGTGAAGGTATTAGTGACTGCCGCTGCGGTGCTGCGGATCCACTCCACAACGCAAGTAGCATCGTGCCTTTCTCTGGGCCAACATTCCCTCCCTTCGCCAGTGCCATCACCGGCGCGCTAACGAGACATTTGCTTCGTTGAAACTAAAGAACAGTCTCGGGCACAATTCGGAGCAATATAATAGCCCCGGGAAATAACGAGAACACATCAGAGGGAACGCTCGCACCCCCCTCTTCCAATCGAAATGATCATCGATTCCTGCAATCCTTATAACCCCGTTCTCTCCCCCGGGGCGCAATCGAGAGCATCCCTCAACTAGTCCCAAAAAAGTACACCATCGTCAAGAAGTCCCCAAAAAATGGGACCACCACCCACGCTACTCTGCTTAGATCCTTAGCAGCTTGCACTGTCTTGCACAAAGACAAAGCCTCGTCGACGACGACGACGACGAACGAACGAACGGACGTCACGTTCGGCAGAACGCGGACGGCTTCCACTCCAACGGAAGGGCCACCGTGCTCAGTACTTGAAAAGTGAGACATTTTGTTGCATGACACCATCATTAGCTGTGGCACGTGATGGGTTCTCGATGGCTACCTACCAGCCAGCCAGCCAGCCAGCCAAACGTCGTCGTCGTCGTCGTCGTCCGATGGTGCAACTGATGCGCTACCGGGAGTACGTAGCACTACTCTTGACAAATGGACTCAAACCGGTTGCTCGCGAGCACAGCTTGCACGAGAAACCGAAGCCAAAGATTGTTAGTGTTGTTTCGATTATTCTTTGGCGTCGTCTTTGCTTTGCTGGTTTCGTCGCGATGGTGGTGGTGGTGGTGTTGGTGGAATGGAATCGATTCCAGCGGATTATGCTTTGACCAAAATTTACTTGGACTTTAAGCGGGCGTGCGCGCGCCTTTTGGGGGGGCGAAGGTCTTCCACGGTGGAACCACGGTGTTTTCTCCGAAAATCCGCTTGTTCACGGTTGTTACCCATGTTTGTGATCCACCAAGGGTGGTGGAAGGAGGGTGTCTCTGCAGAATTCCATGCTATCAGCAAATACAAATCCAAGAATTTGTGCCTCTTGCATAAACGAAATTTGTGTGCTGTGCAAGTTATGTCCACAAAATCTAGTTAGAAAACGAAGAAGCGGCTTTATGAGATTATGCGTCAGCTCTTGTTTGAGGAGAGATAAGCTAGGGCAAACCGAGAAGCTTAAATATGTCTAACAATGTTGTAGAAGTTACCATAAAACAATGTTTTTTTTTATAACTGAGAATGCTAGGTATAAACCAGACGAAATAATATGCAATTCCCAAATGAGATGAAAGGACTCGCGTACTTCACGATAATTGAGGATCGTTTAATCTATATAAGACTGTTATACTTTCCATATCCAATCCATATCTTCCAACAGTCTGCAACGGGGTCACTAAAATCTATCATCATCCCAACAACGTATGCCAATCAAACCCTGAGCCGAAAGACGAAATTTACGGCTCAACCGACCTGATTGTCATGCATAGAACTAATACATTCCACGAGAAGGAAAAATCCATTTCAATTTTACTACCCAACACCCAAACCGTGATTGTACATTCTCTCTCTTACTCTCTTTCTCTCTCTCCCTTTGCATCTCTCTATCTCCCGAACATGTCTGTTTGCGAATGCAAATGACTAATTTCATACCACTCGGTTGAATTAAGCTCGGCTACTGCGGCACTCGTGAATAGTTCATATTAAGCGCATACCAACGGGCGAATCGGAGTCAGAGGCAGGCTGCGATGCACCGGCAAACGGCATCGCGAAGCAGCGAAACTGAATTAATGCAGAAAACCCACCACGTGCAAGGCGGGCAAAGGCTGTTTCATTCCAATCCATCAGCAACGACGACGCTGAGCGATCCACGAGCAAAAGATGCACATTTTATCTGCAATTCAAATGCAATTCTCCGTCTCAGCAGCAGCAGCAGCAGCAGCAGCAGGGGAGCAAAACAAAAGATGCAACCAGGAAAGGAGGGGAGGCCACGGGGAACACATACAGCATAAAAGCACCCCTCGTCATGCGCAAAGAAAACGCAAACTTCCAGTGAAGATGACGAGCACACCACCGACGGCGGTGCGACTGAGCGGTTCTGACTGACTGACTGACGTCAGCGGAAGACCTTTAAACCCTGTTACCGCCGTTCCCCCCGTTTGTGTCCACGGCACAACCGGAAACAAACTGAACCGAGGTTCCCCTCCGAGGAGCACTCGAGTCTTGAGAGACTTTTGGGTACACTTTTGTACCGCCTTTTCGGTCCGATATATCTGTCAGGATGGCCACTTCATCCCGTCAGCATGGGAAGCAGGAGGGGGCGAAGGGTGGCCGTGGGTGTTGTAGCCGGCGTCCTTAATTTGTTTCCTAACTTTATTGTCGGTCACCGCAATCATTCCGGCAATGGTTCTCCTCTCCTCGGCTCTGCACTGCTCCTCCCCGGCACTCGATGCCTGCCTCTTTCATGATAATTTATGTCCGTCCGTCCGATAAATAACGGAAACTCTGGCCCCGGCTCTGGCCGGCTCGTCGACCGACCGACCGAGAGTCCAAGGTCCGTCGTCGGGGTGTGGCATCGAGCGGGGGGGTTGGCCAAAAACTTGGAAGGCAAAAAGTTTTCTCGCTCGCATACGCAGAGATAAGACGCAGCACTCTCGAGACGCGCCCTTCTTGCTTTCGACAAGTTCGTTATGTCTCTTCTTCTTCTTCTTTTTCCGGCCACCCTCTACCCCGTGCCTGAGGGGGGCATTGCAGCAGCTTATTGTGTTCGTCTTCCTTTCGGCGCGAGCCCGGCCACACTGACAGTTAGTGTCGTCCTTTTTGGGGTTCATGATGGCCTCCGGCTCTCTGTCTGCCGGCCCACTTCCCTATTCCCTATGCTGGCCGCCTCTTTTCTTCGGGGCGGGCATTATGCTTTATGCTGATCGATTAGCATGCGTCATGCCTCATCAAAAGCGTAATGAACTGGACACAGCTGTCGTTTATTACCTGAGCTGGTCCACTTAGCGGCATAAGAGGGGGGAAGGGGGAAGACTCGAGGGCTCGAGGGCTGATCCACACGGATCCGACCGAAACCCAAAAAAAGGGGGCCACAAGCTGCCTGATTTATCTTCGTGCTTCGCTCGCTTAATCATCAGCAGGTTGAAGCAGTGGTTGAGTTGAGTTAAGTGTCCTCCTTTTTGGTGCGGCCTTCGGTCGGACAGTCACGGAATTTGTCACGCACGCAGTTATCAATGCGGATTAATCTGGGACCCCGGGGTGCATAATCGCAGTACGGGGAAAGGTTTTGCGAAGAAGATGCTGCTGATCCGAATCCGAAAGCCGTTGAATGCCAGAAAGGATTGTGTCTTTGCCGGTAAGGTGTTCATCAGTTAAATGTCGGAGAGAGTAAGTTTGAAGCAGAAACTGCGCTGCGATGAACGCGACATCGTCATATTCTATGAAAAGCATTGTAGTGATGAAAGGAGATCTTCAATCTTGGAATGCTTGACAGGTATTCATGGAACTAACGAACTCACACTACCAAGACCAGCGATTGTGTCATTCTGAATATAAAATGATTGAAAGGAAGGATTATCCTTTTCCTGGAATATGTTAATCATCCCATCTCTAATTAATAAAAGCAATTAAAATAGAGAAGAGAACAAATATACCTTAAGCGCATTTGTGGATGTATTATCCTGTTTCTCTTGTCGTCGTTTTGTACATTTATTTTATTGATTTGATGGGCACTGAAGTTTCCTCCAAGTCGATATTCCTGCTATTCCGACGTCAATGTCAATACCGTCGATCCATCTCGATTTGGGCCTACCACGACCTCTCTGTTGATCCAGAAGTCCTAAGAAGACTTTACGGGCTGAGTCTTCGTCTGCCTTTCTCATGACAGTGAAATCGTCATACAACACGTATAATTCCGCGTTGTATCGGCTTTTCCATCGTCACTCATCACACACGGGGCCAAATATCCTTCCGAGACCTTCCCTCTTGAGCGCGGTGCGGAAAAGGGCTTCTTCCATTCCGGGCAGTGTCCATGTCTCAGAAGCGTATGTGAGCATCAGTGTAGCATTTTTTTAAACCGATTAAGCCGAAATTCTTTTCATATATTCGATGCCTTGCTAAGCAAAAGTAAGGTGTTAGTTCGCTTCAAATACCGATCCCAAAACAATTGTAAAGCTTATCATCAAAAACTTATTCAATATATCAATAAGTAATTTAGATGTTCATAGCTTTATACAAAATCTTTCAAAGCAAAAAACTATAGATACAAAAGAACGGAACACGAACGAAGTACTCGACCTGTCAAATGTTACGATTCATCCCATAAATCTTGCGACGCTCCAAATGCATAAGTATAACGATGATTCATCGTTTGTATCCCTCCCCAGGTGGTGCCGATTTCCAACGATTTCGTCACGATTCAACCCTCGCCAAAATGATTGGCACAAAAATATACGCCCGAAGAATTAAATCATCGTTTTGATACTGGAGCACCGCGTTGCGTTCCATCCAACTTTTGGTCCCCGATCCCTGATCCCCATAAAACGGCATGGCATTCAACGGACGGCCGGGAGGGGGGGATCGAAATGAGTTGGCAGCTTTTCCAGCGCTTTTTTGCCGTGATTTGTTTTCCCTTTTTATTTACCCTTCTAAACTCATCATAACCACCAACCAACGAAACCGCCATCGCCGGTGACTCCACGGTTGTGTACACTGTTGTGTACACCGTCCTCGATCGGTTGTGGCCATCGTTTTGCTAAAGCGTTTTGAGAGAAAATGTTTACATGACCTCTGGCGAACGCATTCCAGCCCCGCCATTCCGTGCACACACACACACACACCCTGTGAGTGGTAGGTTTGATTGATTTTCTTCTTTTTCATTTCCTCTTTTCGTCGTACGCCGATACGAGCTGTGCCATATTCTGAAGGAACGCGCCCCGAAAACCATCATCTGCGTCACGCGCCCATGTTTAGCAACATGAATGGAGGTGCCCGTTGGTGTGCCGATTCGCGCGGAGTCACGCGGAAGGTTCACGTAAACAACAACAACACCAGGACCATGACAAGGACCACGGCGAGGGCTCCAGATAGCCAACCATGCGGTGCGCACGTTGCGCCACGGTGCTTCGTTTTCATCAAGAGGCCACACGCGCGCGCCACACGCAAACGGTCGATTTCTTTTATCTACTCCTACCGTGGCCACACGCCACTCCCGTCGCCGACGCCCGGCCACAGACACGGGACGGCGTCTTGCGTTGGACAAACTTTTGCTCCACGAAGACGAAGAAAAAAAAAGGCAGAAGAAGAAGCCCCGGGTGGTGCGGCCACGAGCTTGGGGTCGCCGCAATCAATTAAAAGCTTCTTAGCTTCACCCTCACTCGCACCCGTTCGGTGCGGGGCCCACCCCGCAAAACGTTACGTAACCGTCGATTGACGGTTCCTCGGAGGATAGGATTAAGTTTGTCGAAACTAAAAATAAATCATTTTCGCTACTCAAACCAACCGGCCGAGTGTCCGGTCCGGGAAAAATGAAAGGGCTGAAGCACCCTTTCGCCGCACAGTTCCACGATCATCATCATCATCGCCATCTTTCTCTCCTCTCCTCTCCTCTGTGTACGCGGTTCCGTCAGTTGAAAGCATTATCTTGTTGGCCAACCCGAAGGCCAGCCACATGAATGTTTGCCAATAAACCACAGCGCGCAGGCACCGCCGGCATCTAGCGTTAAATCCAATTGGCCGGCACCCTTTCCCTCCCTTACGTCCGCCTGAATCATGTAAGACCCCAGCCGCCCACCGGCCGAAAGCGGCCTATAATGAAGCGAACGGTCCGGTGCTCCGGTGCTGGTATCCGGTCCCAAAAACCCTTAAAACCGGGCCTAACGGGGCCACTGGTCCGTGAAAGCCAAAACACGTGTCCCAGAGCCAGAGAGCTTGACCAGAGTACGACGAAGGATCCGGTTCCACCCGGTTTTACAACCCAGCGAGGACGGGAACGGGGACCACAAATGAGCAAATGCGCGAGCCCGCGTGCGACCGCCGCGATGGTCTCGCGGGACCATCTCGCTTTGATAGAGCTCTAGGTGGTGGCCCCTCTCTCTTGTTCTCTCTCTCTATCTCTCTCGGGGACGAGGTTGGTAATAGATAAGCCGCTTCATTAGGTGACTTGCTTTTAATTGATTTTTTCTGTCCTCCCGGTACCATCGTCATCGTCATCGTCGACCGACGTACCGGCGAGCTGGCTGGTCTGGCTCTTGTGGCCAGCCTGTGCAACGCCATTGTCGGCTCTTTATTGTTTCCATTTCGAGGATGGACTCCTATGAGGAGGATGGTTTCGGGGGTACGGGCAAGAACCCACGGCTGACACTCACGGTCACATCAAATCGCAGCTCTTGCAGACCACACAGCCACATACACACACACATACACACCGTGGGACCCCTTGTCACACCGTTCGGTGGTCCGTTCGTTGAGGCGGAACTAAAATGAGAAAATGCCATCTCGCTGTTGGAAGTTTCGAACATTATACCCCCCGGGGAGGAGGTGAAGGAGAAGCACCCTGCCCACCTACCTCTCACATTACCACCCCCGGAAGAGGGATAAAACATAAACCGAAGCGAGTGAGTGTGCAGGGGCCAGAGCCTCCATAGCAGCAGCATCGTCAACAACAACAACAACTGGAAACACAAAAAAGAAGGATAGAAACGGAATAAAAAGCTGGACAAAAATCCTTCGAAACAGCTCCCCCACCCCCACCCCCTGGCTCTGCCCAGTTATTTCCTCCTTTTCTGGCGTGGAAAACATTGTGCAGCATGGCCTCGGCCTCGACCGTGGTGTCCTGTGAAGTTGTGTGTGTGTGTCTTTGTGGCCTTCGTGCTCTGGATAAATGTGTTCCAATTTCGTCCTCTCCTCCCGGGTGCTCCGGTGTACGCGCCTACCGTGGTGGTGGCAACGACCGTCTGTGCTGCTCTCTCTCACTCTCTCTCTTTCTCTAACCCCACCGTACAGCAGCTGGGCGTGAACACTGCACCGGCACTGCATATCAGCCTTCGAAAACTTTCGGTCGTCGTCCCATAAGAAACGGACGGACGGTCGCAACATGGAGGACAAAGCAGTGCGGACGGACACTCACCGGTGCCTCGATCGCTGGGGCCAGCGAGCGAACAACGCGGGCAACAACAACGCGGGTCCCCGCCACAACACGAGTCATTCATTAAAAGCAATCTGAGCTAAAACGGGGTACCACGGCCATACCACGTAGCACACCGTGTGTCCGGCAGCCGGAGCCGGAGCACCCGGATACAGGGAAATGCTCTTGATGGTTGACTTCCTCCCGTCGCGTCACCATCGCGCCTGGGGACCGAGAGTAAGTGCAATGGATGCGGCTGTGTCGTCAAAGGAACATAGGGCTCCATCATTCCTCTGGGTGCTTGGACTCAGTCAACGACGACGACGACGACGAGCTATCCACACCGGACTATCCATCACATTAGCAGCTGCAAAGTGCAGGGGGTTACTCAGATCTGATGTGCGCACAAACATCCACACACACACACAGGGCAAGGTAACGGTGTACCACCAGCAGCGGCAGCAGCAGCAGCATCACCATCAGGGCAGGCAGCGTGTGCCGCTATTTTCACCGGAGTGAAAGCTGGTTTATCATCCAACCTGCACCTAGCACAGTACTGCACACAACTATTCGAGAATGGTATTTATCAACATCATCATTGCTACTTCACTCTTAACTTTTGAAAGTGATTAAAACAGCAATTTTTCACGTGTACCGCTGCTGTTAATGGAAGTGCAGGGTATATAAAAATGTGAGAATGTTGCATAAGTAAAACTACTTGACAGCAAAACGTAAAACTCGCTTGCATTAACTTAAAAAACACCAGAAAACTGTGCAAACATGTTTGTATCGCACAAAAGCGGCTGGCTCGTTGATAACAAAGTTGCACCAGAAAGCTGGAGAACAATTAGATAATAACATTAAATCAGCAAAAATGGAACCTTGCTAATTCAATAAAAGCAACATCCCCGCTTTTAAAATAACCGTGGGAATGCGATTGAGGAAAAAGTCGTCCCTTTTTTTTGCTGAATCACTTCCCAACGAGACCAGCTCGTTGATAGTATGAAGGACCGCAAGACGTAAAAGGTCCCCGACCGCCAGTAAATCCACTCCATAAATCTTCTCCACACAAACAATCAGCAACAAATCATTATTTTCACAATTTAATTTCAAGAATCGTGTCTCGCCACTCGGGCAGGCACGACTGTACGACACCACGATTCCGTTATCCTTAGTGGACGATTGGATGAACCGGACGATGTATCCCCGGACCCGACCACCCGGACCCGAAACCCCGCGCCCCCCCCCGAATACCGGAGGGTCACTCTAAAAAGGATTGCTAAACAGAGCTCCCACCAGCACTCCCCCTTCCAAACACGTCGATGCTGTCCACGTTCCAGTGAAGGGATAGCCAGAGTCAGAGAAGCACACCTAGAGCACCATCATCAACGTAACAGGAACCGGGGCTTAGTCAAAGCCAGCAGGAAGCTGGAAAGGAAGCAAAACAGCTCAAAAACACTTCCCGGAACAACGTCCGAACATATTTCCCACCCAGAGCGAGCGAAAGCACGAGAGAGAGAGAGAGAGAGAGCCCCTCCGTAGGGAGGAAGAGCACCGGTAACTGAAGCCATCCTCCCGCCAAGCCTGGTGCTGCTGTTCGCTGTTTGTTCGGTGGGAAATTTGATCAACTCTAATTCCTCTCGTCGGTGTGCGTCGTCTGTACCAAGGGAGACGGAACCCGGGGGACCAGCAAACAAACGAAACGTGCACGCAGCAGCCACGGCAGCAGCAAACGGAACCGGGAAAAAAAGGGCTGGAAAGACCGGATTGTTTATGGCCGGGGTGTATTTTTTCTATGATTTTCCGCCTCACTTTTTGGTGGGGAGGGGGGGGGGGGGAAGTGAAGTTGGTGAACTCTTTTCCCAAACAGACCATACCATTGTGTGGCGGGACTGTGCTGGCCGGTAAGTTGGCGGACATCCGCTCGCTCGCTTGCGAAGCAACGGGCTGTCACACACTCCGGTTTCCGTTACACCAAGTTACACACACACACGCCGAGGCAGCGAGGTCATTTAAGGGGGAAGCAAAAAAAAGGAGGGGGGGGGGATGAACCAAACAATCACCATCAAACCAAAGCCCTCGGTTGGAGGACGAGAAATGAAGTTAAATTACAAAACCGTTTGCTCGCAAAACGTGCCCTGCGACCCGCCCCCGCGTTGGTTCGCGTGGCTAATGGTATCAATTAAAGGGATGAGTCGAAAGTTGCAGGTAACGCTAATGGTGTAACTATTAAACTTTATGCTCCGACCACACGGACCGACCGACAACGCTCGTACGCTCGCGGAATGCACAAACGAAGCGATGTATGCATAGCGTTGAAGCGATAGCGACATGGCACGTATCGTTTTAGAGAGGAAAAGGAAAGGAACAAAAACACATCAACAACCCAAAAAAATGGAAGCAATTTGTACTCCTTGGTTGCTGGATACACGAAAGACCTCAGCGAGTGCCGCTAAAGAGCTTCGATTCGCTGAAAAGAAGTAATTAAAATTCCACCAACACAACGAAGAACTTCCTGCTTCCGATTCCCCGATTACTTCACCACAAATTGATACACTTCACACAAATGCCTGTTTAGTCCTGTTTTGTACTTTGCTCGGATTAATGGCTACATCAAATATTCATCATTAATAGCGAGCCCGGCTTTTGATTAAATGCTAGCTCGACGAAGGAGTAGGAGAAGGAGGAGGAGCTCCTCGCTCGTTGTCACTCGCTCAACAACTCACCGAAACAATAATTCAACTCAATCAAACCGTTACAAAAAACATGGAAAGCACATTATTACTTCCAGGGCGCTGTTCAACGAGCGTGCAGTCAGTACGCCCTCCCTCCCACGAAAAAAGGATCCTTGTAAGAACGAACCACCGAGAGAAGAAAAGAGAGGCGAAGTGGCACTCTGGGATGCAGAGACCCTTCAGGGAGAGGGGGGAGGGGAGACAAATCTTGCAAAAGTAACCAAAGCTGCCGGCGGAAGGAATTTGTCACGCTTCGGTGGCGACCGAAACCGAGCGTGAAAGTTGCTCCCGAGACCAAGTCCTTGGTGTGCTGCTGGTGCAGTGGCTTGGCGTGTGGTGTGGTGCGGCCTGCGGGGCTTCGGCCGAACAAAAAAAAAAAACATTCGAAAAATCCCGCCCCAAAATTAGTATGAGTGTCGCTTCTTGACACACGTCAGCCAAAGTTTTCTGGCGGCGTGGCGGGGCGCGGCGCGGCAGAGAGAAGCGAGAAAAAGTGCGAGATGGAGCAGCTCCTGGGGAGAATTAAAAGACCTGACACAAATGAGATAAAGCCGCGCCGCCAGTCGACGGCATCAACGGCAGCAGTACGAGAGGCCTCACACTCACACACACACAGCACAATGGCGGGGCTTCGTCTTTGATCAGGTAATCGCTCCGAGCCGATTCCAGGACTCAAGGAAAAGTTATCCGTCGTGATCCCCTCTTCCATATGGGGGGGATAGATAGAACTCCGAAGCCCTCCAGCGAGTGAGCCCGGCAAAGTTAAGATCGCAATGAAATGGTTCCTTGGTTGGTTGTGAGGTGAATTGCAGTTTCCGGGAAACGGTGCTGAGATCGAAATGATACAGTAAGTTGGCCCGGATAGCTCGCAGGAAGAGGATAAAGTTCCCGTTCACTTCATCAGTCATTGCTACTGCTGCTGCTGCCACACACACACACACACACACATGCACACCAAGCCCAGGGTTTGAGCCCTGGAAATCAAAGACGATCCCGGCCGGGAACTCGATCCCTTTTGATGATTGATTAAATGAAACCACAACGTTTGTTGTTTGCGAGGCGAGCCTCTAGGTGCCCCAGAAAGCAGTCCTTCTCCCGGCCAAGGACCCGGTCGGTCTGAGGTCGGTCTGAGGATGAATTCATTTTTCATCGGAATCGGTATCGAAGAATACAAAAAAAAGGGGAAATCGAAAGGAACGACATCGTCGGTTATGGGAAAAACCGTTCTCCGATACGCATCGCAGGACGACACACCATCCGCAGGGACTTTCGGGCCACGGTCCATATTAATCAACTTCCGGACCACGAACCACACCAGGGGATGCTGTGTGTGGATGTCATGTGTGTGCCCCTGGCGGTGGGTGGCGGGGGAGAACGCGACGCCGATTTGATTTGGGTTCCTCCCTCCAGCAGCAGCAGCAGCAGCAGCAGCAGCTGGTAAAACGATAAAAAATCTCCTCGAGGCAGCTCGAGGTCCGGTGACCGTTCGGCATTCGAAAACACTGGACTCTGAACCTTCGAGGGTTCCGTGTTTATACATTCATTACCCCTCCAGCGAAGGGACAGAGAGGGGGAGGGGGAACCGAATGAATGGTCTGCCCGTGCCCGGGAGTGTGGTGCTACAGTGAGTGATCATAATTTTTATGAGCCACATCGATTGATGCTGGTAGCCCTCTGGCAGGCTGGCATGCTGGAGCGGAACCCGGCAACATCAAAGCCGGGCACGGTTCAACGCAAATAAAGTATTAAAGTGTAATTATGGTTTTGATTTAGCCTAGCGGCCACTCCATTGCACTGGCACCATCACTGGCATAGGGAATGATGTTGCTTTGGGTTATGGCCAGCAGTTCGTAGAAGGAGCCTCATTAAGGCTTCTGCTGACTCGATGTGTCCTTTTTCGACACTTAATCAGGGTTTAAAACTTCTTTCTTTGTAATGTGATATTCTTCTGCACTAGTAGATGCAAAAGTAGATTGTTTTGTATTAACAGTGAGAGCTTAAAAACTACTCTAATGCATATCGAACGTATTCTGCTCTTAATAATGTTGTTCAGATTTTGATGCTAAATAAGTACCGCTACAGTTCGCTAAATAAGTACCAGTAATGCTAAAAAAACTTCTCAAATAATGTAAGCTTCATTACAATGAGTACAACAAATTTAGAAAATACAGCAACGTTTGCATAAAGAACAAAAAGGGTGTACCATCGAGACAGGACCTATTTAAATGTTAAATATCTCCACCATTTCTCAACCAATTTTGGAAAATGAACAAGATTTATTTGGAGTTTACATGTTGTTTGAGAATTTTGCATTGCATTAAACAACATTTCAAGCGTAATAGCAGCAATTTCCGGTCAGATATCTGAAGTCTAATCAAAACAAATTCACAACATTTAAAGTTCAATGATTTCTAATAATTAATTGAAACATTGATATGCCATCGTATGCCTTCGTCCATTTTGTTTCGTCTAGCAATGATTTCGTTATGTGAAAAGGAAAAGTTTCCTTCCAACAAATGACCACAAACGTACTCGGTAAACTGATTCTCGTCTTCTGACTCGTCCCCACCACAAGACAGAGTTCAAGTTCAATCAATGCAATCTTGCCTGCAAACCGAAACCAATGAAGCGTTTAAATAAAACACAAATAACAATCTTGTAAAACACCTTTTCACTTTACACACAACAACAACAGCAACAACAACAACAACACCAACAACACTCCTACCCCGGCAATCAGACTTAATTTCACATTAAGTTGATCGAGACGCCCAAGCAACCGTCACTCGGTAAAAGTCTTCACCGACCGCAACCCCCCCTCCGACCGGTGAGAGAACATAAACATCCTAGACTAGCTTGTCTGTCACACACTCACTTGGCGTAACACAGCACACAACACACCGAACAGAACAGAACGGAACTTGTACTACGTCCCACGCGGCCACCATCGGCCCAAGAAACAATTTAACACATTTCACCGTCCCCAAGCGGGCGCGTGGCGTGCACTGCAAACTAAGCACCACACCGCACTGCTCGCCCCCTGGCCCACCATCCTCTCCTCTCCCCTCTGTAGTCTGTCGATTTTTCTCGATCAAGCCTCGCTGGATCGAGCTGGCTGGCCGCAGCTTCGCTTTGGATGTGTTTTTGGCGAGACCAAAGCATCATCAGCCCACCCGTGAGCGCGCGTAGGCGTCCATAAAAACCAACCACGGACACCTTTTAACATGGATGGTTGGTTGGTTCGTGGTTAGATGGTTGGCTTCTTTCGCTCCTTACGTCAGAGTTTGGGACGCGGGACGCAGGAAAAAGCGTTTGGAATCACACTACTAGCCAGCGCGCTCTACCCTCGAGGGACCCCCGAGAGAAAGCAATTGTGCCACAGCACCGCACCCACCCCCTTGGGGATTCTAGTGTAGGCCGATGTGTGTGTGAGAGTGTCATGTGAACATAAACTAGTGTGAGTCGTCGCGAATGGGGGGCGCCGGAGAAAGTAGCGGAAAAACGAAAATAAACGGCGAAGCCTATGACTACGGCGAGCTCCAGCACTAACATCTGCATACACTTAGGCCTGGCCACAGACACACTCACGAACACACACACACATAGAAGCCGATGGGGCCTGGTTGATGGTACTCGAGGGTGATAGTGCGGGGATGGCCTCGTAGTGATCCACATTACAACGAATGTCTCCCGGGGAAAGGCGAGCGTTTCGGGCGGCCAGAAATGGATGGCCAAAGCGAGGGTAGTAGCAGCACTACGAGCACCCCCACATACGAGCAGCACACAGACAGAGAAAGATAGCTGGTGAAATTTATTTGATCAGCGTCAATTTAAGCCCCCGGCGATGGTGCTGGTGTGATGGTGCCAGACGCCCAAAGCAAATGAGGCAGGCGCCTCCATCGCGCGCGCGCAAAAGGCCATCCGGATCCGACAAAAAAAAGAAAACGGAAGGTTAACCGCAATTCCAATCCTCTCACTTCTTCTCTTTCTTCTTCTTTTTCTTCTTCATCTTCACACCAGCACATCCTACAAAAGGAAACGAAGAATTGGACGAAAGAAGGCTCGACGAGAGTGAGAGAAAGGGAGAAAGCATGCCCGGAGAGATGGCTTCGAGGCAGAAAAAAAATACACACACACATACATAAAGGCGTCGGTGTAAAAAGGGGACAGCAAAAGCTTCGGGGGCCCTTTTTATGAGCTCTGAAACCGATGACACCGAAAAAGCAACCGCGTCCTCGCTCTTTTGTCCCCGGAACACCTTCTCCACGACCCCCCATGCCACCCAAAATGATTTGGTTTGCATCATCCCCAGAGCCACATTTGGGGCGTTCGTTCGCTCGAGGGGGTGGTTGTAGCCAAGCAAGAGCAAGAGCACACATTCCCAAATAATGGGACACGCGGCCACATTCCACCCGTGAAAGACAGCTCATTTGTATTGGAACCTCACCTCACACCATCACGCGGACGCACGCACGCACGCACACATTCCTGGGTTGGTGGTGATTCCTTCTTGAACACCTCTCCTGGTGTTGTCGGAGAGGAACGCTCGGGAATTTAAATTAATTTCCACCAACCACATCATCATCATCATCATCACGGCCGTCAAGCACTCTCGCACTCTCGCCAGAGCGTGCGCCAAATCAAAGGAATGAATGATGATCGCGAATGGGAGGCTCGAATGCACTCACACTTTCGCATAATAATCGTTCGGCTGCTGGTGCGATTTCGTCCATCAAAACAACAAACTAAAGGATTTCCTCGCGGCCGAAGCTTTGGGGAAAAAGTGAAAAAAAAACGAAAGTGAATGCCGTTCCCCGAAACGCGGAGGAATCATCGATTGCGAATGCTTGGCGTTCCCCAAGTTCCAAGCCAACAGACGGTCCGGCGATTCCCTTTTTTCTGGGCTCTTCCTTTCATCCCGGAGTTCCGCTATCTTGAACGATGGCGCTCGTACCATTGCTGGCCAGCCTTGAATGTGGCCACGTCGTTTAGATGCCATTTATTGTTTTGCCCTCACTCACACACACACATACACAGATGGGCGCGCACTCACACAAAAAGAAACAATTACGCCCTCGATGGTTCGTAGGCTAAAGTCTTTGTAAATGTTCTGTTAAGGTTTCCATGCTCCCCCCATGTCCCACCTTCACCTTCACCTTTACCGTCATCGTAAAAGGTTTCCAGGGAACGCGCAGCAACGTATTCAGCATGCCCATCACATCGTCGAGGTCCTCGAGATTCCGTTTCCACCTCATCCTCTCGCTCGATCTGCTCCTTCTTCTCCGAAAAGAGAGAGAAAGAGAGAGAGGTGGAGAGTCGCAAAAGCATCAAAACATTCCTTTCGCCCTTCGAGCTGCGTCTTCCTCCCCGTGTCCCCCCGTGCCTGTCTTTGTGCTCGTCCTTCGCTTCGGCACCTTCGACACAGGACACTCGGAGTGTCTGAGAAATGGATACAAATTAATTTCTTCTGGCACTGCCTCGGTCCTCGGTGCTCCTGTGTACGTGTGTGTGTGTGTGTGTGCGCTCGGTTGCGGTTCCATCGTTCACGTGGCACCTTCCAGTACCACCACGGAGGAGACCGAACCCGAGAGTTGCTCCAGTGATTGAGACCATCCGTTTTTCTCCCCGTTTTTCGCAAACCAGGTAAGTTCCACAATCCGCAATCTGCTCCTCGCTCCTATCTGTTTTTTTTTCTCTCTCTGTTTGCTTTCTCTTCTTTCTCGCTAGTGTAGCCGCTTTTGTGGCCAGAACGAACCCTATTTGGTGGCGATAAGAGCAACGAAGAAATCGCTCTTCACCTTATTGCAGCTTAAAAGACGGACACGCCCGAAGGGAGGGTGTGGGACCGCGATACTGAATGAGATCGGATCGAACCCGCACCGCATGCCGAGTATTCGCAGGGAACTGGCCCCAGGGTTTAAGTAATCACCATAAATGCCGCGCCTTAGGACACTCATCGAGCCGCGGGCCATAACAAATCCCGTTTCGGCGAAGTTCACATTTTGTTGCGGGAATACTCGAAGGGTCCTTCGCGGAAGTTCAGGTCCCAGGTCGCCTGTCCAGGACCGTGTCCGAACCAGTCGTGGTCGCGTTTATTTCGGAGGCGGATTGTTTTGAAAGTGGCCTCCTCTTCACTTTATTGCCTATTGCTCTAGCTCCCTCTCTTTCTCTCGCTCTCTCTTATTCTCTTTTATCAGGTTCACCAGTTACAGTTGTGTAACTTCCTCCTTCCCTCTCCCTCTCTTTCTCCGTTTCACTGGAATGAAAAATGGTTCCCGGGAAGTACTCGTGCTCGCTGGTTGGGGATGCTGTGGAGTGGTTCCACTTGACAACCCTCGGCTTCTTGCTTGAGTTCAACCCGTTCACTCAAGACTCGCGCACCCAGCACCCTCACCCTCGCTTTGAAAGGACCAATCATGTTGTCGAGTGCGTTGAGTGTTGTTTGTTGATGTTCGCTCCCGGACCTCCGGGGTCGGCGGTGGGCAGTGCGCCCATTTTTATGGCAGTGAATGTTTATTGTCGCACCCAACCGCACAACCCACCGAAAGAAGGAGCAGCAGCAGCAGT
>NC_064874.1:91176901-91196901 GCF_943734745.1 Anopheles darlingi
TGCTCTCCCGCTGTGCGACCTGATTCAGAGACCGTCGTCTTACGGGGGGGAGGGACCGAAAAAAGGATCCCATCAAACACACATACACACACATGCCCTGGCATACTCGTACGTACATTGGCAATCTCATGCTGACAATGAAATTACCAACCAAAAGCAGCAGCAGCAGCAGCAGCAGCAGTAGCAGCCATCTTAGCGAAGGCGCCTCCCTACCCCGCTACCCGTCTAGTGCACTTCGGTGACGCAGGAAACGGAACCGGATTCCGGTTGCTATTTGCGTGACAAAAGGATGAGATACGGCAGCCGGCAGCCGGCGGCCGTGATAGATTTGTGCTCACACTCCATGCTGCCGCACATGTGTTTGTAGCTGGCGCTGGAGCTGGAGCTGGGAGCTGAAGAGCCACACGCCGCCGGGTGGGTGTCCCCTGTCACGAGAAGAAACTTTTCTTCGCACGCCCGAACCGTAACCGAAACCCGGGAATTGCATTTAGCGTTCCGCTTCCGGTGACGGTGACAGGTGGAAGCAGAGAAGATGGGAAGGGAGGGGAAGGGAGGGAGGTTGCCTGTGGTTTGTCTGGAGAAGGAGATTCACATTTTCTTCGAATTACCTCTACTTGCGAGCACACATACACATCGCGCATACAAACGAAGGTAATTTGCTGTGTGTGTGTGTGTGTGTCCGTGAAGGAAAAGTGTGCTTTTTGTGAAGCTTTCTATCCAATGTGTGTGTGTGTGTGTGTGCGTGTATGCTGTTTTTGTGAAACCGCACACGCATTCCTTCCGTCTCTCTGTCTCTCTCCCTGGTATTTATGCGCATCAAACTTGTGCTCGTGTGTATGCACCATGCTGTGCCACCATGCGATGGTGCATTCCATTGTGTTCGGGGTACGATACACTAAGAACCGCTTCTCGAACCATCTCACAATCTACACAAGGCAATATACACCAGATATGCTACAGCAAGTCGACTTCTAGGAATGGTTGGCTGGGTGGTTGAGATTTTCCCCCAAAAAACGATTCTCATCAATGTCACTCCACGAAAGTGTAAGCGAAACTGTCACAACCAGCCTTGGAGCAGTGTTCCAACACCACACTAGTGGTGTTTTGTAGCGGAAAAAGTTGGCAAATTCGTGGAAACGGATCGCTTTGAGCGGCCATTTGATTTGATTTTCCGGCGATTTTTTTTCACCATTCCGTGGAGGATCTGGCCAACTGATGAGTCTTTGAACATGTTCCCCGAAGGACTGTTCGTTTAATTTATTTTGTGTCATTCTTCACAAACCGTTTTCCACGAATGCTAAACCATTCAAGAATATTTGATAAACTTTTTAGATAAATCAAGTCGATATCGACTTCTAAATCTCAGATGATCTAACAATATTGTTTAATGGATATTCTTCCTTCCATCAATCTACTTCAAATTAAAACATGGTACATTTATCAGCAACTAAACAGAAGCAAAATCAAACAACATGGTTCAAATGTAAATCAGATAGTATGTAAAACATTACAATCAATTATACTAGCTGTGTTTCAAGTGATATGGACTTTTAACGGGGATTTTAACAATTTTTCATATGCTATTACATAGTTTATAGATCTTTTGATTCAGTTAGTTAAGAAGCTCACTAGAGTAGAGAAATTCCATTCAACGGAACAAAGACGCAAAACAAATGGTTCAGAATCAACAGAAGTCGAGCAACTCAAACATCATGATGCTACGCGCAACAGTGCTAAGCTAGCAAAACAACACAGACACTGACAACGCACGAAAAAGAGATTATCCTCGATAACAATAGAGTGAAACATGAATCTCTTAGGGAATCTTTATCAAAACACCGTCCGCCAACTTCCACCGTATTTGTATTCCAAACACATATGTTCGCAGCAATGTAACGCAGCTTAGCAACTCGCAACAGCAGCAACAACAACAGCAGCAGAAATCAGTGTACCAGCAAACCATTCTTCTCCCCGCTCCCCATGTATACCGCCGGTTCCCCGCTTGCCCCTTTTTCAACAGAAAAACATTTATCAAATTCTGATATCTTCGCTAACCCCGTTAAGAGTATGTAGCAGTGCGAGAAACCGAGAACCTGCCGCTCCGTTTCGCAGACAAGACAACACACGCAGTCAAATAAAATGTAATAACAGTTCACATTTCAGGCTCCATTCGCCTGCGCTACCATATCCTCCAATATGTTACAATCACGAGCTTGTTACGACCATAGCGACGGCGCAGTCGGCGACGCCACCAAACGCCATACACACACACACACACCCGACACCGTTCCCCACGACACGTCAACCGCGTCGTGTGCTGTTAACTGTTTTCCCTGTTCCATGAAGCGTTCCGGGTTTTTTTTTCATAAATTTTTTATCTAAATCCTTCCAGGAACGCAGAAACCAGAACCGCACACCACGGTATCCCAGCATCACACGTCACCGGCGCGGCGCGGCGCATGACGTGATGAGTGACGGAATGGCACATGACACTCGGCACTTGCGCCACGCGCACGCACGCACCAACCCCCTCTCCCGGTGGGCGGTGGGCATGGAGAATGTTTATCGTTTGCGTTGTAAACTTTTAACATCGAACATTCAGCCTCCCAGCAGCAGCAGCAGCAGCCTCCAGAGTCCAGCCTTCGCGGGCCTCGGGACTCGGGCCTCGGCCTGTGGCAAATGGCGTCATTGCGCGCGCCAGCAATATTCATTGCGAAACTTAATAAACATGCAGCAACGCCCTAAATGGGGACGCGCTGGTGGGCGGGGGGTGAGGGCGACGTAATACATTAGAAACATGCCCATGCCCCCCATTCCCGAGGGGGGGTTTGTGATAGAGATTTCTGGCGAGGAACGCCCTCCCCCCGAAGGCCTAGCCACCGAAGCGAACAAAGCGAAGTAACAACAAAATAACGATGATGCTCTCCAGGCAATAATTGAAAAGTCTTCCGGCGGTGGGTACACATAAAACAAACACAGCGCCGCTGCGTGTTTTTTTTTTTCGGAGCGGTGACTGGCCCCATGGAAACGACGCGAGCACGGGACCCACGGGATGAACACGGTGGTCGCAGCAGCCATGGAACCATTAATTTAAGCGTCACGCCATCGTTACCGTTTAAATCACTCGCCACGAAAATTTAAGCGAACCAACGTTCCCGGTTATTTTTTTTTTTTTGTTTTGTGTGCCTGCTTTGACGCTAAACGACCGAACATCCTGGGAGTGGCGCAGTATTTAACCTGGCCCCTTTCGAGAAGCCCTGGAGCCCAGGTGGTGATGTCAGGAGACGCATCGACCGAGGACGGAATATAGCGAACAAAATTAAAATTATCGATTTTGTGCCCTCGATTTGCAGGTCAGCCAGCTGGCCACACAGCTCACGTGGCACGGGAGGGAACACTGCTCCCCCTCCCCAAAACCCCACAAAAAGCAATCTACTCGCCGGGGCGCTAATGATGCGAAATGTCGCAGAAAGATTTAAAATACCCATTTCCAATCGCCGAGGGAGGGGCTGTAGGTGCAGGTGCAGGTGGGAGGTAATAACTTAGTTTCATGGAGACGGTATCATGGAGCGGCGAAAACCAATTTGGCGCCATCGACCGGTGCCCCCCTCCCGGTCCCCCCCATTCCGCGGTACTTGGCCATCACACACCTTGGTGCCAGTGGCTAACAGGCTTTATTCAGCCGGATAAATAAAGTTCATCTTCCACCACCACCACCGCCTCCTCGTCTTCCTCCTCCGCGCACACGATCATAACGAGCCTCCTCGATCCGCTGATCCGGTGTGCCCAGGACGCAGGAAATTCCAAAACGACCACGACCCATTCCATCACCAACCACCAGGAGGAAGGACATCGCGATGAGGCGGATGTCAAAAGGCGCAAAAATGTCTCTGACAGAGCCTCGGTGCGGTGGCCGCAAAAAAAAACCCTCCCCCCAACGGTTCGCTCACTGTGGAGCACGTATAGCGCAACGTGGTGACGATCTAATTTCGTCTTGATTTTGGGCCATTTTCCACCAAAGTGCCAAGGATGCGAGGATGGAAACGCGTGGCGGAGCGGACTGGCTGGCCTGGCTGGCGTGTCAATTTTCTGTTTATTTATTTCGGTAAATAAGTTACCGGAAGGTGGCCACCACCACCACCACCACCACCACCACCACCACCACCACCACCACCACCACCACCACCACCACCACCACCACCACGGACAGCACACAGGAGCGTCGATCAGTGTGAAGGAGCAATCATCATCACTTCTTCTGTTCGGATCAAACGTCGCTGGTCGCTGGTCGCTGGTGTCGGGTAGTGATGGCCGGACCGACAAACGTACGTACGAGCGCGCACAATACCCTCCAAGGCATCCATCTGGCATGATTTCTTTCGTTTCGTTTTCGCTTTGGCCTAATGTCAAGCAATCAAGCGACCGGCGAACGATCGTCATCCCTTAACAAATCGCTTAAATCCCTGCCAAGGGCACAAACCTAATGTGTCGTCGTCGTCGTCGTCGTTGGAGTGTCCTCGTGGACTCGCCCATTTTTCCTTCTTTGTTTCGTCCATGATCCATATTGTCTCATGGATGACACACACACACACGCACACACAGTCGTCATCTTCGTCGCTGATGACGTTGATGGAATTGGCCCTTCGACATTCTGTCAAGCTGTGTTGTGTTGTTGGCCTGGCCAACTGGCCACGAAGAGGTGCAAGGATGATGGGGGATGATAGGGCGAGTGGACTTACCGTTGTCGAAATCGTGGACGTAGTAACGGTTCCGGTGGGAGATGTTCGTTCCAACGATGTGCCGCTTCGCCCCCAGGAAGAGATTATTATTCCCCAGATGGTCCGAATGGCCGTGTGTGCTCACGACGTAGTCGATGTCGTCCGGATGCAGCTGATGCTCCTGCAGCCCTGCAGTAGTGTGCGCGGCCACAGAGCGTGTACCGGTTCCAGCAGACCACATTTGTCATCCGTTTTCCGGTCGCCAAAAGTGCGCCCCGCCAGAGGTAATGGAGGAATGAAAAATAGAAAAAAAAACACCAGCACATTAGTTAGAGGAAGAGCGGATATACCATTTCGAGCGAACGACCGGGGAATTGGGTTTTACTGGCGAGCAGAAACGTATTTAGACTGTGACCGTTGTCACGGTGGACGATGGGACAAAAACTAACGAAAGCTAATTATCGTTCGTGCACATAAGGCATCGATCCAAATCCTATGTCTGCTATGATTTGACACAATGACGTGCTTGCGGTGCTTGCGATCGAAAAGATGCTTGCTAGATTCACTGGAATTCCATCGAAAATGTGTTTGCTTTTCTTTTTGTATTAGCTACCATATTTGGATATATGGAAAAATGTTAGAATGTCTGTCAATTCATAAATTTACAGTAAATTAAATTTGAGAAAATGAAATTTTGCATTTCCTTTTTCCAAGATGAAAAATATTTTTGAGATTATAATGCTGCTCATTTTTTGAGAGGCCAAAAAGATTAATAAGTTTATCAATTATTAGCAATTAATTGATCGTCCGTTTAAGAGGTTTATCAATCCTCTTTCGTTTCGTTAGATTCACCAGGATTTATACGATTAATATAATAAATTTGCTGCGTTTTGAAATATTTATCATGTACTGTAACTAAACCATTAAACATTTAACAAACGTTTTAAAATCCTCCATGAACACGATATCAGTCAGCAAATCCCTTGGAAAAGTCCGTCAAAACCACGTCCAAACCAACAGCTTGCGTCATGTTATCCGACGATAATTCAACGCCAGAAACAAAACCATGAACTGGCCCTAAACTCGGTGACCCGATCCGGAACCGCCACGGATGCGGAAGTGTTCTATCACTCTCGAGATCCGCAATCCTTGCTCCCTGCCGGTGCGAATTCATCAAAACACACTACCCTCGGTAGCATCGTGCACCAGCAGCCAGTTGAGTCAACCCCAAAATGTGCTCCTCTGCGCAGTCCTGGCTATCGATTTTCCCTTAAACTCTTGCTCCCGACGTCACCGAAAGATGATACAAGATGCTATGGTTCCGATTATAAACATCCCAGTATCACTGCCGGGCGGGCGGACGGACGGGCGGACGGGCGAATCGTCATCGATAGGCGCTCTCCATGGCAGACACCCTCGGAGGGTGGTGTACGGGTTGGGTTGGTTGGTTGGGTGGCTAGGTAAACAACAAAAACACATAAATCCGACAATTGCTCCGTCGTCATCTTGACATTCGCTTTTGGTTCAAAAATCCCGTCCCGTCCCGTCCCGTCCCCGTTCCATCTCCTCACTCGTTGCTTTATCGTCCTCCCGGACCGAACATCACCACCACCACCGCGATATAAGTGCCGACCAAGCATCGTCTCTCACTGTCTCCAGGTGTCACGTTTCATTCCCCCTCCCCCCCCCCCCTCCTCGCCCCTTTCCCATCCCTGCGGCAGGCTCGACGAATTACGAGCTGTCCGTGCTTTTTGCAGGGCTCTGAAGCTCGTGTGAAACATGGTTTCCAACATCAACTTCCCCGCCTTATCGCTTACCGCCACCGCTGAGACGCTATGGTGCTTTTTCGGTCAAATGCCGTTGCCCCAACACCCCACCCCCTCTTCCAGGCAGACCAAAGCGGTGCTTTTGCACCGGTTATTTGCCTGCCCGGACCCCGAGGGTTCGGGTTTATGATAATCAATAGCTAACGTTCACGGTATGAAGCGAAACACGAAAGACCGCAGCGCAACTAACGGCTAAGGAGCGCGCTCTCTCTCTCTCTCTCTCTCTCTCTCTCTCTCTCCCGCTCTCTCTCTCTCTCACTCTCTCTCTCTCTTGATCCCTCTCTCTCTCTCTTTGATGCAGCAAGCACTGCCTCTGCGTCTCGAACGTGTAGTGGAAGGTGAGTGCTTTCGCTAAGGAGTCCGCAATCTCACGGTGAGCATATCGTAGTGCATTAACGGCGACGATTCATCCCTCGATTCGACGAGAATGTGGCGCACATTATGCTACCCTTAACCAGTATCCTTGCAGGTATAGTCGACTTCTCTTTCGCACACACACACACATGTACACGTTAAGGCCAGCTTGATTCATGGAACGGAACTCATTTTCCCGATTCGTATATATACTAAGCGAAGGTTCACGATTCATCCGGAGAGAGGCAGACACTCACGGGCGAATAGCTGCTGCGTCCTTTATCGTAAAAGCGCCAACTAATACACTCATCCAGTATCCTGCCGGTGTGGTTCATGTGGTCCACTTTCATTGTGGAACTCCTGAGTCCAAACTATAAGCTCGGTCCCTACACACAATATACCCCCTCCCTCACGGTAATCCACAAACACACTCAGCTTTAGATTGTCCAAAAATGAAATGACCGATGCGCCCGGGGGGGATGAGCTTTTCGCACATTAAATCCGTGTTCGTCCGGTCAGCTACCTATACCCATATCTCTAGCCAGCTCCTACCAGTACCCTACCAGTGACACCACCAACGCGCCGGCAGGGCTACCGAACTGAATGAAGATATGAAATGAAAAGAAGGAAAGCTTTTGAAAATCCTGATAATCGGACATCAAAAGGGATTAGCCGATGTTAACCGCTCCTCGACAGCAGCAGCCCGTATCTGACTTTGTAATGTCGGGTGGTGAATGTAGGCGAGGAAGCCGTACACTCCCCGTGGGACCATCGGCTGGTAGTGATTCGAGAACTTACAGCAGAAGCTGTGGCGAATGGCGCGGAATTGAAAGCAACCATTCCAAGGCGAATCAACTGAACTAAAGAAGCACATCGTCGGGAGCTGGTCGTCGGGGGCTCACGCTTCAAGGTAGAGAATAGTCGAATTAAAATTATCGATCATCTCTGACGACGTTGGCGATGGAGACGCCCGGGTCCGGTGACACACCGTTGCGTACGCGCGATAGAATTAGCATACTTTGCCAGCCAGGCGCTACTGCTGGCACTGCTGATGTTGTTGCTGATAGCGGTGTAAGGACCGGGGAAAGGCGACCAAGTATACAATCGCCGCACCGCTCTCGAAACGGTTCATTGGACGAACCCGCGTCGCTTATAATCAGCAGTTAAGAAGATTATCTTCCGTTAAACTATCATAAAACAGCATTGCAGATAGAATTCAGCATGATTCCCTTTCCCGAGGTCCCTTTCACCTGACTGACTGACGTGCGTGGTTCACCTCTCATTGCCCCAGTATGGAGTTTTCTTGCGACGAACTTTTCGGTACCGAAACCTGTAACAACAACGCTCGCTCAACACAAAATACATCATCTTTTAAAAAATTCAAAACTCCTATGAATATTCATCAAAAGTGGCATACTGGCACTTTATGGCAATGGTAGCCAAAAGGAGCCCCGGGATTGAGTCACGACGACGGGGCACTATCACGTCCACCTTTGGCATTTACTGGCGGCACAGGAATAACCTCACCTGGCAGGGCCCAGTGTTCGGTGGTGAAACTTTTGCGCACCGGATACAGGCACCGGACGCCGATGAGTCCGATGAGCAGCGAGCTAGGTACCAGCTACTACACTGCTGGTCTGGCGGACGGCACACCAGTCACCGGACCGTACCGTACCCGTAGTCAATGTAACGAAAGTGGGGAAACCATGGAAAAGCCATCGGCATACATATATCCGAATGAAGTTCAAAACCAAGACCCCGGGGTAAGGGAGAAGCCACACCGCCAGTGAAACAGATTAGATGGCCGGATGAACTTTCTCCCTCCCCGAGCCCGTCGGCAAAGCTAGCCGCATCCAGAATATGGCGAGGCGCAAGTAACAAACGTAACGAAACGGGGAGAGAGGAAAGGAAACTTCCTCCAGCACTAAAAACCCCGGAAAAGACGTGGCAGACTGGATTGCCAACCACTTGGTCGGGAGCCCGGTTCTGGCGGAAGTAGAAGTTCACCATCGGTCGCGCAGTGCCCGCGTGGCGCGTATATGCTACTCGGTTAATTGTGGTAACGGGCTTTCCATTCGCGTTTTCGTTTCGCGGTGCTGCCCAGAGAGGGAGCGTCTAGAGGCGTCGAAACTACCGCAAAGTTTAGGCTCGTTTTGGGCTGATTGGCATCATTATGAAGTTTGCGTTTGGCCCCCGGGAACTGGACGTTAAATCGCACGCTCGGGGCTCGGAAACCGCGGGGAAAAAGGGAAGCAATTCGATTTGGAATGGAATTGATAATCGACATTCCCGTGGGACCTTCATCTGCGTGACTGTGTGGAAATCGGTGTATCGGAGTAGTTCAAGCAGTTCATTTGCCTATTCAGTACTCCCGCTGCTCCGGCAAACTTATTTCCCGAGTCCACTGTTTTGAATGCAAATTTGATTTCATTCGAAGCCAAATTTAGTCAATCTGGTTGGCTTTAGTGGAGTGTGGCAGATGAAATTCATGTGGATCATAATGCCAGTATACAGTAGCTGTATAGTCTGCAAGTCAAACATTGGCATTAGACTCACTGTACGAATTTGTGTTTCTACTCAAAATTCTCTGAACTCCGAAATGAAAGTTGCTCCGGAAGACCGACGGGAAAGTGAACTTTTAGAAGACCAATGCTGGGCGGCGATGTTTCGTTATACAACGAATTCATAATCGTCCCAAAAACCGAGCTGACGTAGTTTCCAAGAGCTTCTTCTTATTGCCAATCAATTTCCCGCACAGCTCTCCAGTTCCAGTTCTTAATGACCTGAACTATACCGAACGTTCTGCAAATGACGGAAGTGCTTGGACTGGCATTCAATTTCGTGGAATTCGGTGTTCGATTGGAGACGCTGCGGCCACACAGAGAAACGGAAACCCATTTTCCATCGCTAGACAGCAGGAAAACTGCAAACTAATCTGCCCTTATAAATTACTCAGCAAGAAAACCCGACTCCGGCCAACCAGCCAGCCAGCCAGCAAGGGCCAGCAAGGCACGACTACCAACAAATAATAGATTTTCGGTAGCAAAAGTGGAAAAAATTGTGGCAAAAAGTTTCAAAATTAGTTCCGGCCATTTCGCTTCCTTCCTTCGATTACTTGTCGGTGAAGCTTTCGAACCATTCGAGCTCGAGACCACTTCGAGCTATCGAAACCGCCGACCACCGGCCACCGGCCACCGGCGAAGGCGAAACAAATGAGCTGAGTGGAATTGTTTTTTGAATCATCGAGTTTGTTCGAGTCGACTGCTTCCCAATCGATTCCCGGTTTCGCTGGTTACTTACTTACTTGCTGCTGCTGCGGACCGGATGCTTGCTACCGGACCCAATAAGCCGCTCTATCGGGGTAGGTTTTTTCGGTGGAATTATATTTTATGTCGATCCACCAGGCAGTGACAAGCGGATAAGCCCAAACGAGCCAAAAGAAAAAAAAGAGGCAAAAAACGAAACGCAAACGATGTCCGCTCTCATGCCGGGGGGGGGGGGGGGGGCAGAAAGAGGGTATCGCGAATACAAAAATATCCTTTTTCACTTTCAAACGAGTCCCAACGGAAACTTTGGCCACACCAGCAACGATCGACGACGACGACGACGACGAGGAGGTTGCAGGACAACCAATTCAAATGACCACCCGGCTCCGACCCGAAACCTGGGCGAGAACGAGCGCAAAACGACAAAAGCTTAATCAAAAGTTCAACTACAACTGACTGAAGCAGAAACCTTGGCCTTCCGCCTTCCCGTCGCTGAATATCCAGCCAGCGATACCGACGGGAATCGTCGTAGTATCGTCTAACTCGTCGGCGCGCATTGCGTGCTTTCGCGATGTTTTGCCTCATTCCGGAAATGTTCCGCAAAGCAACGGCAAGCAAACGCCGCGCAAGTTGGCCGCGCTGTTACCCTGGCCCTGGCCCTGAGGCACTGCTTCTTCCGACCCCAATTTTGCCCCGATCCCGAACCCCCCGGAACGGGAAAACCGAGGAATGATTTCTCAACCTTTTCCACGACTCCCTCCACCTCCACGAAGAATTGATCCAAGTTTGTGTGAGGGCGAATTCGAAGGGTTCCGCGCTCGCGCGAACGCTGCAGATTGAGCACCATCGTCCATCGGTTTGATGGGCTCCCGGGAATGTTTTAAAATTGAAAGAAACGATGGCGCACCGACGATGAAGAAAAGGGAAAGAAGAACTTGATGCCGATGATGGTTCCCGGGGTGGGGTGTTCGTGTTATCGCTTCGAAAACTATTCCGCAAACAGGGAAGGCAACTCCGTCCCCCCGCACACAACCTATAAACAGGGCGTACCGAGGGGGGTTAAGATGCGGTTTTGCTGCTACTATTGCTCGAAACCCGAACGTCACGTCCAAACATCGGGATCAAACTTGTTCTTCAACCCGCGGCTGGGCGCTGGTGCTCCTTGGTGTTTGGTGCTTTTAATGCGGTCCCCCTCCCCCCTTCGGACCTCTTCCTCATCTTTATGCGGCATCAACCGTACGGATTCACATTTACGCCATGAATAACCCATCCGGTCGAACAAGGGTCGTGTAAAACGCGATTCTCCTTGGAAGGAAAACGCCAATAATGTGCGTCCCTTTCCACACTGGCGTCAATGGACGTAGTAAATGCGCATTCATGCTCCTGCTCCTGCTAGTTAAGCATACAAATTCCCTGTTTTTTTTTTTGCGGAGGGGCCAAAACGAGGACGAATCGTCTATGATAGCTTCATGTATTGGTGGCGCGGCCATGGTGTAAGATCGTTATCAAAGATTACGCCAAGACGATTTCGAATTCGACAGTGCAGTGAAGGGCCATCCCGGCGGGCGTCCCCATCTTGACTCTTGGAGCATATCCAGTCGAAAGTGAAAAGCGTACGCCACGGGGGGGACAGTTTCTTGCCAAGTGTGTCAAACCATAAGCATCCTCTCACTCTCCTTATCGTCGGAGAGCAATGTTTTCTCGTTAGTTGCGAACCCTTTCTCAAGGGTGTCCTCCATCCCACAAAGTAAGTCCTTTTTCTTGTGCCAATTTAAGGACTTTATCTTCGAATCTCCTAGGGAAGAGGAAGGATGCAGTGAAGGAGAAAATATGGTAAACAAGGAGATACTTACGCTTCAAGAGCAGATCGCCATCCCAAGGAGTCATCGTGTCGACGATGACGTTGCAATCGCGGCCCTTGATCAGGGTACAGGTGCAGTTGGCGAGCATCACTGCTGAGGGTTGCTGCTCCGGTGTGTCCTCGAACCTCGAGTAACCCTCTTTCAGGACGATCACTTCATTCATTGTCGCTACTCGGAGTGATGTCCTTTGGCCTACTATCCTCCCTTCCTCTCTCTTTCTCTCTTTCCAGGTAAATCCGCCGTTCAAGGATCTCGTGTGATGCACCAACTAAAGAAACAGCTCAAGTAGTAACGGTCTTCGAACGAAACTCGGAAACGAAACGCAACGCCAACTGAGCAAGCGAGGGTCCGCAGCGTGGTTCCCTCTCGCAATCGAAGCAACCATCGAGATTCCGGGGGTTTTCGACGTTCCGTGGCACGCGTGCCCGCACCTGATACTTGGCCCCGAAAAATGGCGGCCAAAGCACAGGAAAAGGATTCAGGAAGATGACCCGGCAGAAGCGAGACCGCAGCTTTGGCTGCGAAAGCACCGACCGATGGTGGGACCGGACATTGGCAGACGTAGTACGCGTAGCTTGACCACCCCTTATCTCCCGCCCCCACCCCCCTATCTTATTCTCACACGCCTACATGATGGCCGATGGTCGATTTTCCACCCAAAACACTAAACTCCCCGTGATGACACCCCACTAAGCGAACCGATGACGAGACACTCTCATACACGCACGCACATACAGACACACACACACATCGAACGGCCTACTCGGGATCGCGCGCGCGTGTGTGGCGTTCCAGCTGTTTTGCGATTTTTCATCCGCAGCACCACTTTCGCGGTCACGCTGGTCGAAGAGGTGGTCGAACGAAGAAGGCGATGGTTTTGCACCGTTCGAGTGCCGCGGCTTCACGGGATTTGTGTTTTCCACTTGGCAGAAAGCACACACACACGCACACACACACGCACACACATACGGCACCGCCTCCGCATCACACGAAAAGGACACTAGCATACACACACACACACACGTGGCCACGCGCGTGGCTGCACGTGGCACGCCGAGAAGGGGCTACCATCAATGCGCTGGGCTGCAGATTTGCTTAATGGCCGGTCACGCACATAAACACGCACGATTTATTATGATTTTTTTTGCTCCAAACCAAATCATGCTGCTCCACCTTCCCTTTTTCCGGTCGTTCGCTCTCTCTCCCTCTTTCTCTCTCTTTCACTCGCTCGTTCTATCTCGCTCGTGCACTGCGGCAACACGACTTTTGGGTTTCCTTTCACGCCGTCGCCACCACCGCCTTCTCGGTCGCGTTGTCGTCCAGCCAGTCGTCACAAGGATTCGCGCAATACGGCAACAGCGGATACGGGTTCACCGGATGAAGAGAAAAAAACGGGCTGGTATTTTCCACCGTATGGTCAGAGTGTTGGTTTACTGGCCCCGTGGCGTCGGGGCCCCCTTGGGGGGTGGGGTTTTGCGGGGTGATGATGGTACTACAAGCTACGCGTACTACGCCGCCGAACGGCACCGTCACCGGATTGGTGTTCCGGGAGTCGTCGCTCCGGGTTTCGCTCCTGCCGAGTGATCAACCTTGACTGAACGCGTGCGTTCGGGCCGAATGGAGGAAAATCTGCCAAAAAGCCTGACGGCGACGGTCGCCCGCACGCATCGAGCGCATCGCGAAATTCTCCCACACCCCAGCCCACCCCGGGGGAGGGAGATGGAGGCGCCACCCGCAATCTGCCAGCAGACAATATTTTCCCGCAAGCTCGGAGGCGGTTCGGCTCCGTTTCGGTTCCGAGTCGGTTCCCACGAACACACCGGTGGCCCTACTTACCCTTTCGTGTTCGTGCTACTCCCGCACCGAGAGGGAAGGTGTTTCCGAGTGGGTGGTGCGGGTGGCGGTTGCGCAAAAACTCGTACCGAGCGAGACGGCTTGCGGACACTCCAAAACAACGTCCCACTAGACCGGCGCCCGTACAATCTTGCCAGCAGTATCCCAGTAGCCCGAGAAAATCGTGGATGTTGGATGAAAATCATAAATTTTGTAAAATGTTTGAGAGACGATTTTCCCTCAGTATTCTCGCCAGTTTGGGTAAATATTTATTGAGAGCAAACGAAAAAGAAAGAAGATAAAAAAACCCATTAATACCACTCGCTCTTAAGCGCCCGATAGACGAGCGTGCGATTGTCGCACCGTGATGTCAAAATCCGTAAGCACAAGATAGACGAGCGTGCGATTGTTGCATCGCGTTTTAGACATTGTTGCGCGACAATCGCACGCTCGTGTATCACGGTGCTATACATTTTCTGTTTTGTTAACCAAATTACTAAATAAAATAAGAAATAACAGTATTCATAGATAGTATTCACAACATTAGCATCCTTTATTAATGTTTTGGCTCTTATTTGACTTTTACTTTTTACTTTTAGCCATCCAATTTAGCCACTAAACCGAGTTTTTGTTACTTTTGCCGAAGAAATTATACATTTTGTACGTTTTTATAGGGCTTGAGTTTCCATTTCACGAGGAAGTGGAATTTCCTTCCCAAAAGGTTCGTCGTCCGTTAAACGTCGGTATAATTACACGTAAAATTTGAGTTGATATCAACCCTAGAGTGTGTAATATTCAGAGCAAACCTTCTCCTCCGTCTGCCACCAAAAGGTACCGCTTTAAATGGGCCTTTGGCACGAAACCGCCAGCCGTGATGTACCGTGACGCCGCATGAAACCAACAGATCACACCGGTGAACGGTACGAAATGAAGACCAAAGAACTACCACCGGTACACATGCACCATTGCTCACAAATCAACATTGCTCCTTCCGGAGCTGCTTTCAGGTCAATGCTATTCACATCGCTCTCCGCCAAGGCGCGCTTGAACCATAACACTTAACAACCTGCACTTGAAAGGGCTTTTGCATTCCCAACATGCGATGCTTTCTCTTCACCACCTTGGGTCAGCTAATGCTGGTATAGGTAGGGGCCAAGAACGCGATCGTAACATGTTCCCGCGCGGGCCTGATCGCTCCCACTGATATTCACCCATCATTCGGCACCTTTCGACCGCATTCTCGCTGTGTCGTCGGTTTCCTGCTGTTCTCCAGCTCCCAGCTCTTCTGCCAGCGAGATCACACAAGGCGCGCTCGACATTAATGTCGAATTAATTCTAGCAAGCTCCACTTCCCGGTGGGCCCCAATGGCGCTCAATGCGCAGCCCGTGAACTACCCTCCCCAATCAGTGAATACTTTCCGCGCCATTAAAACCCCGTTAGGCGCCCGACCTGACCCGGGCTGGGTGCGGCTTACCGATTCGCCCAACATTGAAAGACGCCGCGCGACTGCCAGCAACCACAGCATGCGGAGACAAGAGACGGACGTGCGGCCAACACGATCGCGTTCTCGGCATACGATTGCCATTCCATATTACGATTTGCTTTGCTGTGCTACGGTGCATTACGATTGCCCTTCATCCTCTCCTTCACCAGGCGGGATTTAAAGGGAGGAGTACTGGCACTGTTGGGTTCACGGTGGTTTGGGTTCCGCCACCAGAACGGATTCTGAGCGGCAAGAAAACGGCATCGTCATTCTGTGGCCGCTGTTTGAATTCAATTTTCAGAGCCACTCCCCACCCCCTTCCACCACAATGGAAACAGGACATTCCGGAATATCTATTTCGATCCGGAATGGGAATGCATGAAGCACACCGCATACCACCGCATTGTGGTGTTCGCGTTGAAACATGATCATAAAATGCTTGTATGCTGATGTAAGCAACCGGCCAAGACGGAGACGAAAGGAAGTTGGCCACCACCTGAGGCACCGGAACGATAGGAAGACGCAGTTGCGAAGACGGATGCACCTGCAACCGCAGCTTCAAAAACCGAGCGCACACCCCGCGACACACACACACACGTGAAATCGAAAGTGAATCGCATTAATCGCGCCTCGGTGCACATGGTTAAACAGGTTCACGGTGGCCACAGAGTCGGGCAGCACAGAGCAGCAAGAGTCTGGTGCAATCTCCAACCCGGTGGCGGTGGCGGTGAAACGAAAGTTTCGTTTTTCTTTTTTTTTCTTCTTATATACTCCAGAGCCATTATCGATCACCATTCAAAATTGGCGATTTTACAGTTTGATGTAATAGCCGATGCCGATGGGATTAGTAGGCTGCGAAGTGGTCCGTCTTGAGCATCGCACATGGGGTTCGGAGATTCGAACGATAAACAATAACAACTCCGCGTTGTGCTCGCGAACACAACACTCGATCGCTCTCCTTCTCTCCCTCTCTCTCGCTGCCACACACTCTCTTCTTGCATGGTAACCGCTCAAGCACGCGATCGTAAACGCGATCGTAGCACCGCACCGACATCGTGGAGCGCGCTCGCTGCTTTTCTTAGTTTCATTTCGTGTACCAAGGAGAACGGACGCGAACGGTGTTCCCCAGACGAATCGAATCAGAGAACAGCAGTGTGTGACTGTGCGCCGTGGCGTGATTTGGAGGTTGACACAACCAAGGTGTGTGTTCGTGCGCGCGGGCACGTGTGTGTTTAGGGACGTGGAAGTGTTTTGTTAGGGAGGGACACATGGGGCGGGTTACGTGTCATCAGCGACACCATCTCGGAACAGTGTAGTGAAGTGTTGAGATCTTTTTCTCCCCTTCTCGCTCTGTATGCAACACACGACAATTGTCGCTGCGGTCGGTTTATGACGAACATGAGGCGGGACAAGTAAACTCAGATTTACATTGCGTGGGACGCGCCTCGGGTTCGTCGCTTATAGGCATGCGATGAAATCACCTTTTGTAAGAGGCCATCTGGAGGACTGCGGTAGCCCCTGACCATTTTTAGCGACACTGAAGGATTCCTAATGATCACTTCTTCTACCAGGAAGCGTACATACCAACCGAACCATATTATTCCGTGCCATGGACATACACGGAATTGAGGGCGTTGAAGTCTTTCGTTTTTGCTTCGATCGAACGATTGATCGATCGGAATCGAACGGCAAATGGGGTGTAATTTGTCGGTAAATTACCCTGCAACCTTCTGCAGTCTTGGGTGCTGCCGCTGCCTGGTTGCAGTCACTCCACGATGCACGGCGCTAGGTCAGTCGTGATTGGAAAACGAAAGCATAATCGCCGTTCGCCAGGCTGCGACCGGCGCACACAGGAGAAATAGGTCGATCCAAGGCTTTTTGTTCTCCTTTCCATCGCATCGCTCACCTTCTCCTTTCGGCTGCCTGCCTGGCTGCCTGCTTGTGGTACTTTCGTGTCCGCCTTGAATGGAGGCATGATAACGCACGTGCAAACGGTTTTGACCAGAGAACCGGTTTGGCACCATGAGCTGGACCGCTTTACATGTGTTTGACTTACGATCTTTCGGGAGATCTCGGTTGGACTCGCAGCATTTTTTTTCGATTCGACGGGCGATTCTCGATTCCGATTGCATGAATGATTCAGCAGCCATACTGTACCGGGTATTGGGGTACCGGAAGTGCCTCGTTTGGTGTTAGTTAGTGAACGTTTAACACGCCGCGGGCAACCCGTTGGATATTTTATTCCATGCTAATTGCGATCTCCATCGATGCAGAAAGTCGTTACGATCAAGAACCATCGTTATAAAATTGGTTGTAAATCGTTTTATGAACTGCAATAAAGCGTCTGACACTCGTGTTTCGTGGACACGCTTTTTACGAAGCGCAAAAGGAATTCCAGCTATGATCGGGAAGCTACAAGCAACAATCTATTATACAGCTGATCGAGAAGAGCGCACACCAAGCAAGGACACCCTGAAATGCATGAATCACGTGAAGCAACATGAATAGACCTTCACAGATGATTGATGGCCGTATGAAACCGGTCAGCGATGCGATACTGAAGATAGACTGAGGCTGTCTGTACCGGTTGAAACTCTCGAAAAATCAATCCGCGTCTCGTACACGCAACTTTCACTCATTGCGTCAGTCCACGCAGACTACCAGTCGCTGTAGGTTGCTGACTTGTGTGTTGCAGAGTAATAATCGCCAGCCGTGACCATATGCAGTTTAAGTTGAGCTCATCTACGGCTCTAGCTACGAGCTGTTCCGCAAGAAGTCTTTTCATCTCGCAGCATAATCTATGCAAAACACCTGAAACTGAAAATGGTTGCATAAAGCGAACCATGTGTGTTGACCTGCGAATCCTTGACTTGCAGTGTTCGTGACCGGAACATTTGCATACATACACAAGAGTTTCGGTGTGCGAGTGTGTGCGTTGAGTTTGTGACTTTCGAAATCGTGTTAACCCTGAGCTCGAGGTGCGCACACGGACTGGTGCGTCTCTCGAAGTTGTTGAGCTCTCCACGAGCAGAGATAGTTCACTAATTGGACAGACAAGTTCTTTCTTTATTGTAGGCACATACCTGGTGTGCCGTGTTTGGGAATATCGCATCTTGTCCCATCTGCCGATGCGTCTAGGGAGCGTCAGGCCGGTGGGAACCATCGACAGACCACACCATGACGATCGCCACCGGTGTCCCATTAGGTCCGGATGTGCCGCTAATGATCTCATTCATCGGTCTACAACATCTCGCAGCCGTTTCCCAGCACCCCACTCCTGCCAGCAGGGCGGTTACGATCAAATAATTCAATTACCAGCCGATCTTGGAGTGGCGATCGGCGGCAAACCCCGGAGCAAACTCATTTCGCGCGTTAATGGGTTGGCTTGCTTGTTTTTTTGCGTATCATGCCGCGTGGCTTCTTCAACGCCCGCAATGCCTTCAAACGCGGCAACGAGCAGCCGGTTTTAAGCATCGAACACCCGTTGCCGCCGTCGTTTGCTTCACTCGCTCGGTGGTCCTGTTCCTGGGTGGAAATCAGGCTACCTCGGAGCATTTCCACGATCCCTCCTCCGTCTGCACTGTGGAGGATGTCCCCCTTAGAGGCAAAATGTCAACTCATCCGCCAACACCGGCGAACAGAAATATGAAACTGGATAAGATGGAGGGTGCCGATCGCGTTGGAACACCAGTTTGCGATCCAGCAAAACGAAAAAGCAATCAAACGACTTTTTCCTCATGAATCAGCCGGCCTGAAATGCCATTTTATCGAAGATTCAAGGTCCGAATATAGCGTCGCGGATGAGGTATTATAAATGATTTGGTTCGCTCTTCGTGGGTTTTTCGAAGTGGAACGGACAACGCCACTGGGCAAGAGTACGGCGACCAAATCGAGCAGATGACGGTGATCGGCTTCCTACACAAATTTACATTTGCGGACCAGCGCGACGGTTGCGGACACCTTACTTTGAGTTGAACCAATAATAATCTTCGTGGATCTTGTTTGCGGTCCAAAAACAAAACCGGTATCCACACAAAACGTTTACTTTGCCGATTTGCCTTCGACAGAAATTTGCGTCTAGAGTGTGAGCTTTGCATTTAAATGCTTGAGTATTTTAAAAAATGGTCGAACGGGTTCCAGAATAAGAAAGAATTCGTTCTTCGAACCAGAGATCTCACGCTGAACGAACGCTTTCGTTCGCTACCTCATTAGTAACCACGAAACGCGATATTGTTACGGTTATTCCGGTGAATAACTCCTCAAAAAAACGCTCCAGACACAGACATTCCAGTGAAAATGCCGGACAAGGGATCGCTCCGAATTCTTATTCTGCTCACAGAGTTTGTTAGCGAAGTACAACCCCCGCCAGAGAGGGTTCTCGTCCATGCTGGTTGGCTCAGCTGTCAATTAGCTGTCTGTTCCACATTTTATCATTCTTCTTCGGGAGGGGGTAGCACCAGACGACCCACAGCCGAAGGTGTAGCAGCATCATCCTCTTCGTCGTCGTCGCCGTCGTCGTCGTCATCATCAGAGGACGGAAGACGGACGAATCTGAGCCGCTCCAGACGGGACTCCATGAGTCTTACAACTGCTCACAGTCCCGTTATACCATATACTTATACGGCTCCATTGCACCCCTCTGGGCGTCCGACCTTTT
>NC_064874.1:91204401-91211901 GCF_943734745.1 Anopheles darlingi
CCCCCGTATCGGAGCCGCAGGTTGGCTGTAACAGGACTTGAAAGGGCGAGACCTCGGTAAAGGAAATCTACGTCAGCTTACTAGCAAACGCCCCAAGAAGCCGAGTGTTTGTGTGTTTATGTGTTTATGTGTTGTGTGAGGTGATAGTGTGTTCTCATTACAGTCTTACCCCCCTTTTGGATGATATCCATCCGCTTTCTCGACCCCAGTCGTGATCCAGTCGGTGCGTCAGGAAATCTCCGTTGTATGTTTGAGTGTGAGGATAGCCCGGATGATGTTGCTGCGATGTTGTGTATCTTCCTAGCAACCTGAGCTGACCCAAAGTTTTTGGAATGCTTAAAGGCAAACCCGTGCTGCTGTGCTTCTTTGATCATCTGGATCCAACCCACATACAACGGAGAAGCACATAGTGATCACCGTTTCATCATATATGCCACGCTTCTGTGTTCGTGCGGTTGTGTGTATGCGCGCGCGTGTGTGTTTGTAATCTTCTAAAACAGGTTTTTCCTGTTGCGTCGTCGAGAGGAGGTTGACTTCCATCAGCCGTTCGTTGTTGATTCCAGTAGCCTGTGCTACAGCAAACCTTGGTTACTTTAAAGAAGTAACAAAACGTATTTCTGTGGAAGTGTAGGTCGCCCCGATTTGCGGCTCACGATACCTGTCATTACTGGTGAAGTAGGAATTGGAATAGAATTTTTATAATACAAGTCCAGTGGCTCACATACATGCTCGTATATGTCCCCAGGTAGGACATGTAACATGTTGACTTCGAGTAAGTACTTTAGTAATTTCGGGAACGCTAGCCAAAGCGTCGATGAACAGTTCCTCAGAAGCCTTTGGAATACGCTCAATGATTGTAAGACTGGATTGCACTCAAAGAGTAACAAAAAGATGTATGCTTTGTTACTCCTACACAACAAAAACCCTTTGAAGACCAATCGTTATCATATCCTGCACGTTCCTAGGCCAAAAGGGAGACTATAGCAATGGAAAATTACGCGTTCACCTTGTGATAACGACATCTCCCTAAAATCATATTTACCAACCGACAGAGGGAAGTAAACAACTGCGCCCGTGCTTGTTGAATTCAAACGTTTAAACGAGTCCCTGGCCTTTGCTTTCAGACGAATTTCGGTGGATTTCGTAATGCCTGTTTGGATGATTGACGGCTTTAACCACATGATAGCGATTAGTCACGTTCACTGCTCGATGGCCTGAATGTGGTGTAATATTATAAAGAGGAAATAATTCGTCCGACTGTAATCCATAGCAGCGTAGAATTTTAAGTATAAACACCCCCATTTCAATGTTGAACGCGTCGTACCCATATTCTGCGCTACGCGCGCCAGAAGCCTTACGACGCAATTTCTGTTATGCGCAATCGCTGACCGTTCCCGGTACTTCTCAAGGGTCTTAAATCGAGCAATCTTTCAAGTTATCGCATCGCCCGTGGTCCGGCTAGCTACTTTTCCAAACTTTCCGTTACTTTCAATCGTGGCCTCAGCAGCCGTTCCGCGCTCGCCTCTGTGTGATAAGGTCTTATCGGGCGGCAAGTAGCCAAGAGTGAACAGCTGCTTGCCCTATGACGACGAGGTCTATTTACTTTAGCAAGGCTCGAAGAATTTGGTGACGGGATCTCTCGGGCACTGCTACAAACGACGACGCTAAACGTTTGCAGCGAAGGTCATTCTGTTGCATTTCCACTCACAACAATCTTCCACTGGTTGACTGGCTTAGTTGGCTATGCGTTGGAAGGTGTTTTGGTCGTCCTCAATTCCAAAGTATATCGCGGCCAGCCTCTGCCAGCCAACCAACCAACCAGCCAACGGCCAGCCATCGTGTGGCCTCGCATTACTGGTGCTGCTGTTGCGTTGAGGAAGAACTTTCCATTTTTGAAGTTTCGTTCCACTCGATCGGATCCGTACGCATTCGTTTTCGTGTTACCGAAGCCGGATGCGCTTTCCTTGCTAACCGTTTTGCGCTGGAATTTTCCTCAAAGAAACAATATCCAACCTGCTTGCGAGGCAGGTAGGGAAACGCGGCGCGCGGAAGTATGGTGAGAGTAGCCCGAGAGCGTGGAATATTGCGGTGGCCATCGTGTGATCATTGTAAGCGCTTCTCCTAGCGAGAGGAGTGTTTTGTTATAAAAATAGTACACCAAAATCCAATGGCAAGAAGAACGCGTGCGCACACCACCGTGGCGCTTCCCCTTCATTGTTAGCGTGTGTGTGGTTTGGGAATTTTTGTTTTTCTCCGTGTTGTAAGGCGCTAACACTGGGATTTTTCTGTTCATTCGCTAGGCCATGAGCGCGTGAAGGTGTTAAAACGAATCGCGCGTCTCAAATGCGTATCACCGATAGCAGGGCGGATGTGCGTCTGCGATTTGCAGGTGACTTAGAGATGATATATGGTGGACTGTTGGTTGGTATTTCTTCCGAGAACTGATATCGAACATGAAGATCAAGTTTCTAATCGTTCGCTGAACATTTCTTTGAGTAAAACTAAACTTTTAGCCGAAAACCTGCAAGGATTTTTTCGATCGAATAATTCTTATTTCGAGAGAAAGATTCAATCAGGTAAATGTACGTTGCAAAAATGCAGATAATATGGATGGATGTTTTGGATGAATTCCTAATTGATTCGCCTAATCTGTGGCGACGCAATTCCAAACCGTGCTGCTTCCAAACATTGGAAATTTGTCGATGATAAATATTTGTAGGATGTTCAGGTCGATCGATATCAACCGCCAACGGAAAAAGCAACAAAAAATAACAAGTCACCTTCCCTGCTCCGCCCCCACCAAGGGAACGATTTTCAAGGTGATCCGTCTCCTTATTTATAATAATCGAACGCGAAATATGCATTTTCTGCTCTTCTGCTGTCGTGAGATTTGGCCCACCCGCCTGCGACCGTGGCGGGTTGATGAGGTAGCAGAATGGATATTTCAATGTCACGTATATGGCGTTTGTTTAGCTTTGCGCAGCTGTTTGCCAACCGAACCCACCTCGCCGACTCCTGACAACAGAGTTCGACTACATCGCAAAAGAACGCCTTCATGAAGCGGTCAACCCCCCTCCCCCCCCTCCCCCTCTCCCTCTCATTCCTCTGCATTTGCGAGAATTGTGTTGCAAATGATTTCATCCTTCGCTTTAGCCTTGAATTTGGTGGTTTTTGCTTGACGGAAACGACAGGTTGTGGTTCGACCGGGGGACGACGACCAGATGCGATGGATTACTTTTGGTGTTTTTTTTTTGTTTGGCTTCATCCAACCATCGTCTAGCGTCCAACGGTTCGCGTAACCATGGTAGATTAACAAATCTCGTCAGCCTACTTACGCGGAGCTACTCTACAAAAGGAAAAAGTCACCACCTAAGAGTTGAACCCAACATCTGCCTTGAATAGAAGTAATCGATAAGGAGTGTGTCTTGTCGCGATAAGTGTGCCCCTGGTGCGTGGCAGATAAGAGACGGCAAATTCGAAGACATCTCACCTCGGCGTGTGGTGTGTTGGGGAGGGTTGTGCATGAGGGTTCGTTTGCTGGTGTGTCTCCGCTGTGAATCGATCGGTCGAAAATTTGGCGATGATTTAACAAGCAACCATTGATTGTGAAAAGCTGGAACAATCCCAAAGTGCATGTGCAATAATAAAAGCGTGTGTTTGTTGGCTGTACCGGTGAGAGGCACCGCACGTAAAACGTAAAACCACACATACTGTAACACATTGAAAACATCTCAACCCTTTAAAGAAAGGGTGCTGCATTGTGCGCCTTGTGTGCGTGTGTCGCTCGAGTGGCATCGTAGTGGTAGAACATTCAAATGCACAACAGTTTTATTGGTTGCTTGCGATGGGGACAGCGAAAACCCCTTCGCATTCGCGCAACCCCAGCAGTCTTGGTTTACTATGCCTCCTCAGCATAAAATAACTTCAACGATCAAGCAATAGTAGTCGTCGCCGTTGTCGTCGTGGTCGTCGTGGTCGTCGATCGTGTTCGTGCTGTTCGATGGCATAAATCAGGACACGAAACGGGAATCGCGTGGGCGATACGGTATTTAGTTGGTCGTGACCGTCGTTGAAGGAGCAATGCTGTAATTGTCTCCCACCTCCTCCCACTCTCTCCTCGCCGTTCGATTGCACAATCTCTGTGTCCACAGCAGAGATGAAGTTGTGCCGTGGTATTGGTACACGACGGCCGTTGGGGTGACACTCAACGACGAATGGCTCCGCTACTTTTACGTGGATCCGCTTGGCCGCAGCAATGCTTTGTTCACATGATTTCGTCGCTGAACCTCGCGGCCCCGCGCTGGGTTGTAATTGTGCAAGAGATGAAGCACTACGTTGTTGTGACAGGAGAGCAGCAATCAGCCAGTAGCCAGCAGCCAGCACAACACAGAGCGCATTCTCTCTTCGCTTCGCTTCTGGGACAGCCTGGGCATCGTCGTTGTTGACCGGAAGTAGGAGTAGACCGGGAGGGGTGTGCATATGTTGATTAACCCATCCGCATCCACCCCTCCTTCCTCGGTCTCGTTAGTCAATTCGATGCACTGCGAAGCGAGCAGACGGGGGAAACATACAATTAATGTGTCGCTGTAAACACGCTGGCCAGCCCCACCGTTTTCAGGTCAAACCGAAATGAGCATGGGGGGGCCGGCAGAGGAGCAGCTAGCTAGCAGCACACAAATGCCTTCAATGCCAGTAACAACAACAACATCAACAGCCTCACATGCCAATATTGCATTTGTTATGCTGTGTGCGCTCCTCTCCGCTTTCTCTAACTAGTCCGGAAGTGCGCAACGTTCAATTGCGCATGCAGCAGCATTAGAGGGAGAGACGAGACTGTACGGCGTACGGTGGAGGGAGGGAAACTGGGAAGCAGCACGATGCTCCAACGTAGCAGCTGATTTTGACAACCACGACGAGTTGAACAGAGTAGCCGTATGGTTTGCTTTCCGCAGCTTCCATTTGCAAAACAACCACCAGTCGGGTTCGACGAACTTCCGAGCTACTTTGACGGTCATTTCATACGGTTGTTCCGGAACAAAATTACGATTCGAGACGAGGCGGAATCGCGCACACCGCAGCAGGGGTGAAGGAGAAGGGCTGTTTTCATTTCAGAGCATAGAATGACATATGTTTCCTGGATCTTATCGAAGCAACACAACTGTTCCTGCCCCCCCTTTGGAACGACGGGTAGTGGAGACAGAGAAGTCCTTCAAGGAGAGCAGGGCATGACGCTCGACATTAAACCAACCTACACGGATTCACCACCACAACGGACGGTGCATGTCGGCATTGCCCGGTGCTGCTGCTGTCTGGGGGGTGGTTTTTGGTATTCTGTCACGAAGCACAGTGGAGTGGAAGACGCCGTAATTTAGAAAGTTCAAGGACGACCATAATGAACCCACAAAAACCAGACAACCCGCGCCAACGAGAAAGGAATTGCGACGGCGTCGACGGCGGCGAGACGTTGTGTCGCGAACATGAATGACGCGTTTTGCAGCCATCGACGAGTGTGTGTGTGTGTGTGTTTGAGCAGTGCGAAAGTTGTCTTGATAATGAAATGCGACGTGTTCGCGGATTATCATTGAACCAACCCCAGTGACGGAGCGAGATCTACTACCGGAAGCTACGAATGAAAGGACCACCTTTTCTATTTAATGCTGCACGATCGATGTGAAAATGATCGATGTGTCAATCAGTTAACATACTCCGTACGTTCACACAACCACCATCAACAAAGGACAGGCGAACGGTGACGATGCGTGCGAAGGTGTCAGTGTGAGGCTCTCGCATCTACCCGTTCATCACCGCCACCCACTGGCATGACTTCATGTCCCGGCTTTACAGACTTTTATCGATGTTGAACGATCTGGTTGGTGGTTCGTGCCCGCATGGTGCCGTGCCTGAATCATCGCTAATGTGTCTGTGGTGTTGGCCACAGCCTCAGCAGCAGCAACAGCAGCAACCAGCAGTTCGTGCTCGAGAGATTTCAATTTCCTCGTTGTGATCGACCAATCTAGTGTGATCGCGATCGTCCCAAGGTTGGTCAAACTCAAAAGTTGAGTGACCGAGGAATGTGCAGCTTGGTGTGCCAATCCAAGAGAGATAACGAATCAGTCCCGTGTTGCAGCGATCTTTGATCTTGTGGTGTTATAAAAAAGAGTCCCATTGAGCCGCCATTGAACATGGTGAACGACGATCAACTCCCAAGCAACAAAACTCATCTTAGGGTCTCTTGTCGTTAGCTCTAGGTGCTTGTTCTGTTTGCTACCACCGTACGACTGACACTGCGACTGCCTACAGATAGATAGCACGGCGCGCAATTAACCAGTCAAGGCCAACGTCGTTGTCGTTTGCAACAAAGCTCCCATAATTATGTGGAGGCTGCTGTGTGTGTGTGTGCCCGATCGTTTGTAGGACGGCCGCAATTCCGTTACCACTTCGCGGTGGACAGGATCCGGATCACAGCTGCAGCGTGCGCACAGTTGGCGCACGAGCATCGATATCACCCCGTGGTGGCTGTGTAAACCCAGCGTGTGTATATCCGGTTTTGTGGCGGAATGAAAACTTGTTTTTAATATGTCAAAGTTTCGCCGGCACTCGCACTCGTGCGTGGACCGCGTAGTATCACGCAGGAAATGGTTTTTTTTTTCTAGAAAAACTCGCGACGCTTTTTATCGCAATATCTCGCACTATTTCTTCTACTGGCAGCGCGATCCTCCGACAAATAAGAAATCAATTCGCCTTAATGCGTGTTTGGCAGTGTTCCACTCTGTCCGCAAAAGGCTACCAGCCAGGCGAGGAACGGGCATCCATTCCCTGCTTTGCACAACCGTGTTAGCCAGTGTGCCAGTGCGTAAGACGTGTAGCGCGAATGGCGGAACTGTGAACGGCACGAACAGCGTTAATAGTGGTTAGCGCTACCGCACATATACCTACACAGGTAAATGGCACATCATCACCACCGTTCCTTTCCCCGTAATAATCTTCGCGAATGTAGCTGCTACCATCGTATTGGCATGGAAGGGATAGGAGGAGCAACGGTAACTGCGCCGTTCTCTACCAACTGGCGATCGCGAAGCTTCAGCTGTCAAAGCAAGGAAGGGAGTCAGCCACCACCATCAGCATGGCTGAATAGTAATGTCTGCGGCTCTCGAAACGTAAATTACAGCATCAATTTGCATCCTCTGCAGCAGAGCAGAGTTGTTCCCTCTATAGCAGACAGTTTTTTTTTCGTGTATGCCAACCCGTAGCTCCATTCGTCTGATGGTGCTCACCTCTGAGCGGTCTAGTTGTGCCCACACGAATGAAATGAGAAAGGTCGCTTGTGAACGCGTCACCGTCACCTATCAACACCGACGTTGCCCGAAGAAAGGTTCGCCGTAATCTCTTATCAAAAGACAAACATTGCTACGGCAGCTCAATCGAAATCGAAAATGACAACATGGCAAATGCAACGTTTTGAATTGCTGCTGCATCGTTGCGCTTGTTGGGGTCTTATGT
>NC_064874.1:91224401-91229401 GCF_943734745.1 Anopheles darlingi
AAACACCCTTTTCCATTAGTTGTTAGTGTTATTGAAAAATGGAACATATGGTGTTCATTTCATTTCGGTACCATCCCCCGTTCCATGCTCTGCGGACTCTCGCTCTTCCGTTGACCCTCGTCCTAGACCATGATTTGTCCATTTGTCTTAAGCCGTGGCTCGATGCGCCCGAATAATGTACCGGAAGTGTACGACGATGGAGGAAAAACTCGATACCACTCCGCTTATCCGATGTATCTTGCGGCGACCATCGTACCCTTTGTTGCTGCTGTCGTTGGTTGCGAATGTCGTGAACTCGCGTAAGATGAGCACAGTAGCGGATGTTGCCCTAGGTTGAGTGACTGCGAGCCATGGTCACACCGAACAGCCCGCTCTTTCCAGGAAGACAGTTCGACGGCGAACGGTGAAACGGTTTTCACACGAACCGGAACACATAAATAACCGCTTCGAGATCACTTCCGGATTGTTTGGCCCCGGCTTGAGGTTGCCAGTTGGCAAACGGTTGGCCCCGGTCCGGGTTACTGCCTTCAATGTGAAACAAAATGGAGAAGAGATAAGGTTACCCACTTTGGCTGTTCGTTAACACACCCTTACGCTTTTTTTGTCTTCCATGGTGTTCTTACTTAAAGAAGCTGTTGGATGAGTTTCGAATCATTATTCGATTTGCCATTAAAAGAAAGCGAAACTATTTTTTATTTACTTTTGGGTAAAGTTTTCGGAAATTTATATGATAATCGTTCTCCGCCAACACCGAGATGAGTTTGAAGAAACCTTTTTTACAGTTTTGTGCTGGGATTCTCGAGTTTTACTGTCGAAAAACGCATTTCTCTCGAGCTACACTATAAGTCCAAGTTTCACCAGCGATAGCAAAAAAGTCGCACTCGGGTAACTGTAATGCAGGGTTCCGTAAAACTGTTCCATGGAAGTTTTGTTCCCGCTTTTAGTCTCTGTAATGTTGCAGTGTACATACGTGGCATAGAATTCTCGAGATGGAGCGAAATTCAAACACTCCAGAGACAGATTCCTTCCTTCAAGCGATAATGGCCGGTCGCCGTAAGTCGGTGATTTACTGGTGTGTGATACTTTACTTTTCGCGTCTTAAAACTCCTTCGACAATGCTTGCAAACCCGAAGATGTGAGCTCAGTCTCTAACAAGAGCGAACGAGGAGATAGTTCTAGAAAATACAGTACTTTAGAATCGGAAGTTTCTTTTGAAAGTTGTTAAACAATTTTTACAAAAAAATGCTGCTGCTGCTGCTGCAGTCAAACTGTAGCTGTAGAGTACACAAAGCAAACGGATTTACAAAATCGCACGCATCAATAGCACTTGCTCGATAGAAACAAACGCTTTTTGAAATGCATTTTATCTTTCAGTTTTTTTTTTAGTTACTTCCCAACTACCACGTCAGCTGCCACAACCAAGGTTCAGAGATCGTCAGGAATCGCAGCGGAACTTGTGGTGATGGCATATCAATATCGTCAGTTTATCGTACCCCAGCCAATCATCGATATCGTCTATTCCGATGGAGTGCAGCTGCATCGCGATGTTCCACTCAAGCTCGTCGTGAGAAACAGTCCGCTGCAGTGGCTGGAGGACAGGCATTTCGGGACGATAATGCACCGTTGCTACTGCACACTGGACCGGTCGGTGAGTGCATTTAGAGGTCCATAGAGGATGATAGGGTCTTCAGACAACTTCCAATAGCCAGTCAGAGCTTCAGTCATAGAGGGGAAGAGAGCAGGATCGAGTCGTAATTTATGCATCACTCTGGATCGTGCCAATGCCGATGATAGCACTGGACGAGGAGGGTTGGCGTAATCGTCGGTGCAGCTCACGAACTTTCGCCAACTTCACTGGCAACTTCTTTTCACGCCTTTTAACGATTGGACAGAGTTTTGCTTTTGCTCCTCTAAATGCAATGCCGGGAGCTTGCGAGTCAGCCAATTGAAGCTGCTGTCGGTTCAAGCTTGCGCACGTTCAACAGGGAAATGGATTGATAATAGGGCGATGAAGAAGTAGAAGAAGACGAAATGAGGACCATTTTGGTGGACCATCGTGTTCTTAGCGAATCCGTGGAATCCTTTACACAGCCACAGATTATTCTGGAAGGATTTCCTTTTCAAGGAATCGTTATTTGAATCATTACGTGAACTTGTCGAAAGAAGAGTCCTGGGGCTGACTACGTGACGGGCAAAGCAGATTCAAGCTTTACGTTGTGGAATACTGCCGCGTTCATTGTGATATGTTCTGCAGCAAATCATTTTCAAATTATATAAATAATTTAGTAGTATCAGGGAACAATTAAATAACTGTTCCACTTTAATTACAGATTTCATTACAGATACTTCAAACCATCAATAAAAATAATGATTCATTCGAACCCGATTATCACTGATACTGTTGTAATATGCACAACGAAGAGAATTACAAGTTGCATCTGCTTCCAGTATCGTGGCTCTGAAGTGAAAGTCCACGGTAAACCAATGACAATCGCTTCCAAGCCGAAAAACAGACAATTCACCAGACCAAACTATTGTTACAATGCTACCGCAGGAGGCTATGGAAGCAAAACTATGCTGTGAAAGGGGAGCTGCGGGACTGTCGGTCCAGGATGCCATGAACTTTGTTATCCGGATTGTACTTTGTGTGCGTTTAAATGTTTACTTTATTGAGAATCATCATTAGCTAAATTCGTATGAGTATAATATTTTCTCAATGTTTTCCAAAACGAGTTTAATTACCAACGATTGGCGTTTTTATTAGTTAGGATTACACTTAAAATAAGGCAACTCCGAATAGCAATACATTTCATTTCGAACGTCCAGAAAAATGCTAATCACGCATAAAACTTCAAGGTTTTCTTTCTTAAAAAAGGAATCTTGCTATTTAAGCACTCTTCAGCTGAGAAGAAAAGCAAAGAATGTTAAAAGTATTGTGCTCCCAGACGAAGAACTTTAAACATTGAAAATAATAATATAATAAATGCTAATTTAACAACTGCCGAGAACAACCGAAATGAAAAATGTCATACACACACAACAGGTTGCGCTTGCACTAACGATTTAAAAGAATTGAGACAAATGCTACAAAATAGAAATAATTTTCCTATGAAATGAAAACAAATGAGAAGCAAAGGCCAAAACTTGCTGGCAGGAGTTATAAGCCGGTCCAAAGCGGCTGGAAGGAGAAATCACGATAAATCAAATCAGCTGACCGAGAAGAAATGGAGATATTTTAAAGCGAACTCCAGCAGAGAGATGGAGAGAGCAACAATGGAGGGCACAGTCACCGAAAAACCCACCTCGTCTGCATGCACCACTGTTTGCGTTCCACCACATATACGCCCATGTAATGCCCTTGTACCGGAGAAATGCCGGACTGTCCCGCCGCACAGAGACCCAATCCGGGTAATGAGAGATGAAAACGAAGGTGAATGAAAAATTGGCAATTGCGGGTGGTTGGGCCGGGTGTGGGCGGGGTGTAATTCGTTGCGTTGAATGGTTGGAAGTCGAAAGGGTTTTGGTTTTGTGCGCCGCGCGGTTTCCCTCCACCGCACCGCACCCCAGAAGTACAATAACACCAGGAACAGCAGCAGCAGCAACAACGTTGCTGATTCCGGTGTCCGGCATCCAGCGATCCTTTCCTTGTACCGTGGACCACGTATGCGGCAACCAACACACACACACGACTAGCCCACCGACACAGGAAGGTAAGGCAGAGCCCGTGCAGGCGGCAAATGGCGAAAAGTCACAAAAATATGGTCATTTGTTAGGAAACATTTTTACCACAAACAATTCCATTTGCAACAATCCCACGGCCACCACCTTCCTGGTTTTCTCGTCGTTCGCTGGTACCCTGGTGTGCGCTGGTGTGACCACTAAGGTTATCCGGGGCTGAAGTACGGGGCACGGTTTGATACGCTGCTGGAAGTAAGAGGCCAAACCCGCTTCACACACACATTTCACTCCACTCGCCTTGCCCTCCAGAAGAGCTGATGTTGGTTCGCTCTCTTTCGATGGCGAATGGCCAGTTGTACGCCGAGTTGTGTGTGTGTGTCTGTGTGTGAGTCAGATCGTCCTAGCCGGACCGGCTAGAACGCAAAGAATGGATCCTTTCAGGAAAGTTTTTCCCAACCGATCGCTCCGGTATGTGTCTCGTTCAGTCTCGCATGATCCTATTCCTCGTATTTCGCATACGTTGCTGCTGCTGCTACTGCTGCTGGTGGTGGTAGTAGTCGTAGTGGTGCTCCATTACTTTTTAGTCGCTGTCCTTTCTCCACGTCGCCCTGCGTTGGTCAGCTTGTGGATCGCTTTCCATGAACCAGAACCTTTCCGGGAGCGTGAGCATGAGGTTGTGATTTTGTGTCCCTCTTTTTGCCGCCACTCGACCGGCTGTCTGGATACTAGTTGGAGATTTTTCCCTCGGAACAATCTGCTCGGTCTCGGGCAGCCAATAGCGAGACTTGGCGCTGGCTTCGTGCTCTTGGGAGTGCACTAATGCCGGACGCGGGGAATTGTTAACATGACGAAGAGCCACGATGAAGACAATGAAGGATGAAAGTTCGCTTTTTGAAACACTCGGGCACTCTGGTGGCATACGGCGTGTAAAGGAAACTCGCTTCTGTTTCGCGTACTGCATTGTTTGTTCACGGTAGCAATAGATGTTGGATTAGCCAGTTAGGGAAGGAACACTGTATGTGCTGTTCACAAATGTACATTCTATGTAACAGGAAACTTTGGTGTGTCAGTTTCTAAAGCATGCTTAAAATGCGTAGAACGTAAAAGTAATTTCTATAATATATGAACTCATCTCGATGACTATTACCACCACATATTGCAGAACCTGGTTTAAATTTTCACTAAAAATTGAATGTTGACGTTCTCTTTCTGCCACTATCGAAGCGTTGAGTTGCGACACTGAAAAATGTCCCAATACTTATTGAAAAATGATTACAACGTTCCCTTGGGGGTGGCACGATGGAACTTCAGTTTTATTTTCT
>NC_064874.1:91234401-91259401 GCF_943734745.1 Anopheles darlingi
CCTAATTAATCATCAAATTTGAAATTTAGTTGTAAAAGATAGAAATACTTAGAAAGGTTAAATTGTTGTTGAACCAACAATCAACCCTTTCAGAATGTGATTTATTCATCTTCGATCTTCTAATGCGTTCGAGTTCTGCTTCATATTGTCTACCAGGAATAAACCCAACGAACCTTTACAGTAAAAACATATTTTAATGCATTTTAATGAGGCGTTTACATATATTTTCCAACAATCTAAAACTGTTAGTTTTCTCGAGTCCCTCGTGCAAGTAGCACTGCACCTCCTTGCCATCATTCTGTTGTTACAGCCATGTTTAGGATAATAATTTTAAATTGGGCCTTCAACGATGGTACGCTCCAAAACCAGTACAGAGAGAGTTCCCATGCGATGAGCTACTAGTACACCAGACCCCAACGATGCACTCAGTTTGCTCTTTTTCGATATAAATTCTGCTATTTACCCAACCACAGGCTCTTTACTCGGCGAACTTGGTCGAGACTGCTACTTCACCCCGGACCACCGGCCAGCCAGAAATTCCCAAACGGCTCGAATGTCATCGTCCTAGGACGGCCGCTTGCTTCGATCTTGTGCAGCCATCATGGCATACTACGCCGGAAGGCTGGCGCGCGCTCGGTACGTAAATCAAACCGCTCGGACTCCGTTGATAAGATAGCCTGTTTCGAGGAGCCAGCCCGACTCGGCGAGCTCGACAACAAATTTGCCGACGACGTTTCTTGTTTCGTGGTAGACCCTTCCCCACCACCCTTTATGCTTGCTCCACCGAAGCATGCGGGTGTCGCACGGGTCCGTACGTACAGCTCGGGTTCATCATCATCGTCGTCGGGAGCTGTTGATCCTGTATCGTGGTCGAGCCTTGCTGGGCGAGCGAAAGACGAAGCAGACACTATTATTGTTGTGGCAGCAACACTAACATTGTCACTGGTCACTCTACACGCAATTTTCGCCTCGTTGGCATCGGCATCGGAACGATGCCACCTCTTCCCTTCGACCATCACGATCAACAACCAACTATTGCTAGTGCGTTGTTCCATGCTCCGGCCAGAGACCCGGAAGCTAAAGATCAAATCAATAAGCTTAAAAGCGAGGTGAACGACAACGGATTGGAAGTAGTGAAGTCGATGGACGGACACTACCAGGGTCGGGGGCTAATGTTGAAAGCGTTGTTATTTCGAGCAACCTCGTCGCTCCGTCGTCGTCGTCGTCGTCGTCGTCGTCGGCTGCTAACGAAAAGCTGACGAATAAGATGGTAAGCGAGAGATAATAATTAATTATGAAAATCTGCCGCACATGCAGCACTCACCCGGTCCGGGAATCGTGTACGTACGTAGCTGCCATCCATCGGTCAACACTGCCAACGGGACATTTTCTGCTTCCATCTTCTCCGGTCATAAAGCTAGTGTGCGGTGTATGTGTTGTGTAGCAACAATAGACTGGCGGTTGCACTTCTACTAACGCTCCTACTAACGCTACTGCAGCAGTCACCTTTCGTGACCATTGTCTAGGGCTGCCTATTGGATGGTAGCTGGCGAATGTTTTGATTGAATCTTCAGCAATCTACCATTTTGCAGCAGCAACAGCAGACACGGTCAGGTTAATCTGTGCAGGTTAATTCCAGCAAGCAGGTCAAGATCCAGGAAACCTCCTACAGAGGTAATTACATATGTATGTTGTCTTTGGATCTAGCAAACGAATTATCAATGAAGCTAGCGTTACTACTTTTGTTTCTTGGCAGAACTGTTTATTGACACCTTTGTCAAATCACCAAAAAGGATGTACTTATCATCTCATAGAACAAGTATGTAGGCCAATGCTCAACGCTAACGAACTGATGACGGTAGAAGAAACATGAGCACGGTTCGCTGATAAAAAGCACCACCGTTCACCATTCCTTCCTTTTCCGTTCTGTTATTTTACGCCTCACCGGTTTCCGGGGGAGGCGGAAATGGGAACTTTCCCGAAAATTGAATTGTCTTCCGCTCGACAACAGACCTAACGCTCAGGTTTCGACACAGCGAGCAGCTTCATGATGACGCTGAAGTCGCGATGTCGCCGGTAACAAAATGTAAATAATGTCGATGCCATCGACGTTGCTGGAACCGATCGTACCCAACCCACCCAAGGAGGCTGCCAAGGAATTTTCCCGTAAATTCAACACCAACGTTCGCGTACCAGCGCCATTGTTTTCGATTTGTCAACTTGAACTTCCGGCTGCCGGAGCTGGTTGGCAGGAGCGAGTCTCTCCCCCAAAAAGGTGGAATGGCGTTCGGAATGGCTGCTGTGACAGGAGCGAAGCCCGAAAGCACGGAGCAGAAGCAAAAGTCAACGGAACTGAACGGTGGCGCAACGGCATGGAACCGGTTGGTTGACTGTTTAGATAGCTGATAATTGTGAAAGCATGCATGTGAATTTGTCATTTTCCGGTTCACTTTGGCACGTAAACATGGAATCGTTCGTCGCGTATGCCTTTTCGAGGATGTGGGAAAGCAGATTGCATCATGCTGCCTGCCGCCTGCCGAGGCCACTGGAATCGATTTGTTGTGTTTATTTTTAATAAAGCGAACCATAACAGTGACGAAGTATTGACACTTTAAATTAACTTCTTAGCGGTGGATGGCATCGCGTGTTGTTATTTACAGAGATGTGGCAATAAATAAATGCACCAGTGGTACCAAGAGAACATCAGCAGGAGTTGAAGAAATGAAAAGTATCGAGTAGAAACGCAGTGTACAAGATATTTTTTAGCATGAAATATTGAAAAAATTCCAGCAACTTTATAAATGAAATGCAAATTCCTAGGAACTGCATTAAGAATGAAGCAATGACTGGACCAAAGAGAGCTGGAGAGTTACCAGAAAACAGTCACAGAGTGAGAAGGAGTGAAGAAGTGAAGAACAAATTGTGAAACGTGGAGACCCCTTCACTTCTTTTCATATACGCACCACAAATTCAAACAAGAGAATATGGTTCATCGTGAAGCAATAGAATAAAACTATTATTATTCCCATTTAGTTTTTACATACAATTATGGCTTTCTAACAAAGAGCTCCTTTCGAAAATAAAAATATTCTTACTGAATGCTACACCAGCATAGCGACGCTCAGACGCCCCTGCCAACTTTGATGACCTTCTAATGATTCCCCATTCACACGTGTCACGGCTAACACATAGTAGCCCGGCCTCATTCGTTCGCGGGTAAACTTTTTGAGCGTGAATTGTACCGCAAATGCCCTTGAATGTACGAAATGATGCGAGGCATAACAAAAAAAAGTACAACTGAAAACCAGAACTATGGCCACGGGTACGGCCACTGCCGAAAACTTGCGGAGAAAATTTACAACAACCGGAAACCGACTCCAAAAAGGAAACGCACGAAGACGTACTGGGCTCGGGAGTCGTCCATCCACATGCCCGGACGACAAACACGACGACGACGACGACGACGATGACGGCAAAAGCACACGCTGGCCAGCAATGTGGCAGCAGCGTACAAACAAACAGAAAGGCACAGAAAGAACGGCAGAAAAAAAAGAGAGAGCGCGGTCGCTTCACAGAAAGCCAGCGCAGGACTTTTCTTCAAATCAGAAACATGCGGAAGGCCACCTGGAAAAGTTTTATTCCCTCACACCATGCGCCATCGGGCCGCCGCCGCTCTTGTGCTCGGCACCGGACAAAAGAAGCGTTTGCAATCCAAGGTAGAAATACATACTCGCCGCCATTCCACCGACTAAACGCCAAAAACGACCGCTCCCTTCACGCGGCCACCACCTGCAACACGTTCATCTATCTTCACTCCCCTCTCCGCGGCTCTCCCCCTCTGCGAAGGTGAGGTGCAACAGGATCGACAAAGTTCGTTTCGCGCGAAAAAGCAGCGAAAACGCATCGCAAACCTGTGCAGCCACCGGCCACGATGGCCACGAATAACGTGAAGGTCCCCCCTCCCCCCACCCACCCCTTGGGGAGGGAATGCCCGGGAGGAAAACTTTCGCAACTAATGCATTTCCATGCTTGTTCCTGGTTCTTTGTTTGATCCGCCAGCTCCATTCAGACGAAGCCTTTCCTCATCCACCAAATGCTGCTGCTGCTGCAACCAGTTGGTCTCGATTTCAATGCTGCACACCTTCGCGGCGGGTCTCGAGCGCAGTCTCTCTCCGCAGAGCGAAGGAAGCGGAACTATGTTTTAATGTTGATGGCCGGATTCCTTTTGATGGTTAGTTTTAAATTGCTTCCTTTATGATGCCGACGTGCACGAGAAACGCACACGTGTCCTCTCTCTCTTTCTCTTTTTCCTCCTCTTTTTTCTTCTTCAGGATTGGCATGGAGGAATAAACTCATTATACGGTTTTGTCGGTCCCACCGTGACCACGACCACACCACGATCTCCGGTGAGCGTGGTATCCCCCCACCCCTTTGGTTGGGGGCAAAAAAGTCGGATTCTCACAAACGAACCGGAAATCCATAACATCGCATTACGAATGAATAGCCCCCAGGGGGACTCGCAGACTACGACGTCGCCACCGTCGCCACCGTCGCCGCCGCCACCGCCAGCAACACCGCCGGCAGTTCCCGCGTGACATTTGGCAGCGATTCAAATGTTTTTGGATAATTAATTGATTTTCTTTCAGTCCGCACTTTCGGCCGGTGACCATTGGTTTTCCCGATTTTTCCGTTACCACCGCACGGCAACGGGACGGCAACGGTTCGATGTGTCTCGCGACGCGTGTTTAAAGAAAATGTCGAAAGAATGTACGGTAATGCTTTTTTTCCCTGTTTTCGATGACCATTGGGCCAGTGTCCCAGTGAAAACTCTTGTTTTTTGAGGGAAGCGCTAGTAGTGGCCAAGAGTAATGAGATTTGCTGTTTTTAGCTGCAACCTTTTCGCATTCGCGTTCTGCTTCAAAAGAGTTCAAGTGAAAGAAGAGGAAGTCTTTGTTGTAAAACTTTTCCATGCCTTTCGTTAAGTGCTATTTGGAAAACAGGTTTTGTTTTATTTTTTTGGAACCTCAAATTCAATTGTATGTGCCCAAGGAAGTGTGTCCATAGGTCCATGACACAAGCCTGCAAATAGTTAATTCATTTTGCATTCTCTTATGTAGCAAGAGGTCAAACAATGTGTCGTCAATATTGTCGACCTCAAATGCAGTGATTGCAATCGGTACTACCATCAATCGAAGCATAAACGAGCTTTACGAAATCGTATTACAACAATGCCTTTGATCATGGATTCTTCACAACATCGGACGTCAGAAGCTGGCAGCCTGTCCCAACCGGAAACCGGCACAAAAATGCATGCTTTCTCTTTTTTCCTATCTCTCTCTCTCTTTCTCTCTCTCCCGCACGAAGGAGTGCAATTTTCGTTGAGTGAACCAATCGCTTTCATCCCGGGCATAGTGCAACCGGATTTTCGCTCCTATTTGCACAGCGTCAACCGGCAATATGTATTACAAATATGGACGCTCGATTTGGGGCCACGTGAAATCGAAATGTGTCATGTGCAGCGAGGAAAGTTCATTAAAATGGAATTACGTGCAGCAATGTGTGGTGCTACTGCTAAACAATTTTGCTCCTCACAAAACGCGTATCTGACGGAGCGGCACCAGTTCAGAGTTTCTTCCTTTTTGCGTTCGATCCGCCCGAACGAAAAACGGTTGCCGAAACACTGGAATGTTGTGTTCAGCAACAGCAGGATCAATGGGAAAAAAAACATACACCCTGATCCCGGTGTGGCACACCGCATCCAAAATCTGCAATATTCTACGTGAGGTGCGCGTCAAAAGTCAGCAGCCGGACATTGTAGGGTGCATGCACAGGGGTGATTGCACTTTTAAAGCTCTTCTCCGTAACGGCCATTTGATCGGGGACAGTGCGAGTCCGTGGTTAGGTGGAAGTTCCGTTAAACTATCATTTAAACGTGCAACGAAAGCTCTTCCATTAGGGATGTTGATGGCACACGCTGGACTTGACCAGTCAGTGGGCGTCAGTGTCCTCCTGCTCCTGGAACGACGTTAGAGTTTGGTCGATTTGCCCATGAAGGCTAATTGGGTTGAGCTCGTTGCAAAGTTGTTCCTCCATCAAAAAGTCGGCAAGTGTCTAGAAAGGTTGGAAGGACGCTGATAACGTTTGCTGTCAGATTAGGAAGGGAGTTCGCATTAATTTTCCGACTTATCTGTTCGATTAAACCATGAGCAGTACTTTAAGCGAATGATAGGGAGTAAATTTTACAACAAATGCACTTAGGAACATTTAATCAAGCTCTGTTGCTATCCAAGTAGATGTTCCAAGATCTATTGAATATACTCTGAATGAAATAAAAAGATGGCGATCTGAAGATGAAAGGCTACTGAGATGGATGTAAATATTCTGATTGATGATGAGCAGTGAGATGGACCACCCCCACGACCGCAATTGAACATAAAAGGCCAAGCACTCGATCATTAAGATCAATTAAACATAATCCATTACTAATGTTCTGGATCAAACATCGGTCTTGGCTAATCAACTTAAGCGTCTCGCTATCCTAGCCCCCTTCCACATTATTCATTCATCGTTCGAGCGCAGCGGAATCACTCCATCACCATACGATGCTCGTTGTCGATGCGCCCTTTTTTGCCTCCGTGCGTTTCTTATCCACAAATCCCGGAAACCGATTGCTCAGCAGATGATCAGAGGTCATGTTCTTCCACCCCCAAAGGGTGGTGTAACACAAAAAGCAGCCCCTCACACCCAGTGGGAGTCAAAAGAAAATGCTTGAAGAAAAAAGGAAGGGAAAAATGGTCAGAAACCGAAAGACAAACAAGATGAAAGGTTATCGCAATCAGATTCAAATAAATTTCCCATCCCTTAATCGCATCCCCCACCGTGTACGTGTGTGTGTGCGTGTGTGTGGCTTCTGACTGGTTGTCCGCCTCAGCTAGGGTTGACGTAAGGGCTCAGGGAAAACACTTGTTTACGCTTCGAACTCCTACGGTGTCCTGTTCGCCCTCAAGGAGGGAGCGCGCTTTCTGCTTCGCCAACAACACTGACCGAGCGGAAGTAAAGGACCTTGCCAACCAAGCTCTCTTCCGCACCACACAAGGACACAACGGCCGAGTACATCCACGCAGCAGCCCAGGCACGTACGCACGGTGAATCACGACCACGGCCAATGGAACCAAACGCGCGCTCGGATTGGCGCCACGCTGGGCTGGGCTGCCCACTGTCTGCTGCTGCTGGCCTTCGAGTGGCCTTTCAAGGACTTCAAGGGCGGTTTGAACGGTGGTTTTGATCCTAGGGCCAGGCCAGTGTGATATTAGCAGAACTTTGCTCCCGAGCTTCAGTTCCGTTTTTTTTTTTGCTTCTGCTTCTTGTTGTCTTTCAGAGTCGGAGTCGCGCCATGACTTTCTTCAAACGGAATCCGAGGCCCCGGTAGCGGAAGTGTTTGGAAATTTATCAGTGTCGGAATTGGCGAGCCAGTAACTCAATTTATGCTGCCTTTGCGGATGGGCAGCAAGAAGAGAGGAAAGAAAAAACACAACACGGAGAAAGATTTACGCCATCCATCGCCATTTTCTTCATGGCGTTTGTTTGGCGGACGTTTTCCTGATGCCAGTGGCCAGTGGAAGTGTTGCCGGTTGCAGAGGGGTTAAGATGCAAACATTCTGATACACAAAATAGCTCCAGCCTCGTTTCGGGCGGTTCTGAAGCTGCCAGTCCGTGTCCGGCAGCGTAGAACTAGCTTTGATTGAGTGTGCATTGTGCTGGAAGGCAAAAAGTTCTTCATAAACACTGATGGATTAAGGCTTTCAGAGGCACCGGAGTGTTTTGTGCACTAAAACAGTTGGGGACTACAACAAATGGCTACACTGTTGCAAGAGCTTATCTAGACGGGCCCAGTAATCCTGCACTAGCATTGTGTGGCTTACGATAAGAGGATCGCCAGTAACCCCCCCGCCTATCTCACTGTCCAACGCATAAACTGTACATCGAACAGTCATTAAAAAAGCTGTTACCTCATTCCATCCAAGTCCAATCTACAAACTCTACCTTTTCGAGCTCATCGACAGGAGCACGGCACGGAGAGAAAAAGGGAAGAGGTGGAGAGGGCATAAACGTTGTGATAACTTTCGTAGAATGCTTCACTACATTAATTGCAGTAATTTGGTGCAATTTGTCCAACTTCACCGGTCCGGCCATCGGAAGCTCGGTTCCATTTGGGATTGCGGGATGAGCTGGTATTTTTAAGACAGTGGCATGCCTTGAGATATTGTTCCGGCAAGCAAAAATACCCACAAGCTAGCTGAGTGTAACTAACGGAACGGAACGGAACGGAACGAGCGAGGCGACGGATATAAGCCGAACGAATGAATTGAGATTGAGAGGGCAAAATGAGACTTAATCTTCATCTTCCCTCCCGCCCCGGGGACTCGCCCTTCTCACGGACTACGAATCGAATAAAACTTTGTTGTAAAAGCCCCCGGTAGCATCTGAGCAAGGAGGGTTCTAGTGCATCGCCGGCCGGGATGCTGAGATGCACGCCTTGGCGTTCTGCAAAGTTCTCTCACGGGCCACGTCGTGGCCACCAGGAGCAGGAACCGGAGTGGCGCACGAGGTTAAAGAAGTTTTCAATTATTTTCTGCACTTTTAAAATTCAATTACATGCAGATGCACGAAGATGCACGGAGGAGATACAGGAATAAGGGAGGAAGCCGAGCGATCAAAGTGATCTACACAGGGGGTTGGAAAAATGGCGAAAAATGCCAGGCGAGCGCGCGCGCGATCCCGAGCAGCACTATCGGCAAGCGTGACCGGTCACGCGCGAAACGCGAAAAGCATTAAAATTAAGAAAATGTTGCAACACAGCGTCCTTTTCGCCTCCCCCGGCGAGGGGCCACCGTCTATGGCTGTGTCTTGCCTTTTGTCAACTTCTCGGACTCTTCCTGGCCTGTGCCATGCTATTCCATAATCGGATGCAACGGTTGCAGTTGGCGAATGGCGTAACCGAAGCGTTGCTACTGAAAGCAGATTGTTTTGCCCTTCTTTCCGATCCCGGGCAGGCAAGGCAATTGTCATCCTTTTAAATCCTTCGCACGACGAGAGACGATGGTTTCTTTCGCTTCCGAAGGGGAGAGTTAAGCGAAAGTTGTAAATCCAGTGACTGTCAAGGTGATAAAGGGAATGATTTGGAATACAAAAAAGATGGTAATTGAATGCACAAGGAAGTGAAAACATTATGTTAATAGTGTCAGTCAGGTCGTGTTTTACTTGAAGACCTTTTTAAAGCTTCGAGCTGTTCTTTGGATAACCTTCAAACGCTTCACTTTTACGCTTCTCTCTCTCTCTCGACACACCTCGACACTAATGCGAGAGAAGAAAGCGGAAAGAAAAACAAACAAATATGATCAATATTTACTTGGCCTCAATAAATCTAGCCGGAAAGCATATGTTTCGCCATCAACCACCAAGCACTAGAAGGACGGTGTCCTTGGTACTGGACGATAAGAAAACACTTCAGCTACAAGCTACAGCTATCTGGCGGCTAACTCTAAGCGCACCGTTTTCCACCTTAAACCACGAGATGCTGCGTTCCATCCGAAGTGGACAAACTAACGTGCGGTCGACAGATGCTGGCGTGAATAATCCTCCCTCCCTCTCTCTCTTTTGCGCCTTGCTTATCGGGTCCATAACTCAAGCGGCCGGGGTTTTTTTCCACTACGTCCCATGCACCGAAGAAGGACCCTCGCCGATGGATGATGTATGAGAACGCGTGCATTTATCAAATGTTCATCTTAATAGACTTTCCAGCAGTACCAACCGACGCCCCACGTTGATCGCTGCTTTTATAGGGAAATTCCCCACGAACATCACATCGAGTGAGTTGACGAGCAGCTTCTCGGCGTCGGGAATGGCATCAGTACGGTCGCATACCAAGGGGATTCCTAAAATGCACCGGACACCGGACCCATTTCCCATTTCGGTGGCTTCAGCAAAAAGAAACTCGTTCAACCACACACACATAGACATGCGCGCGCGGGCAAGGGAAAAAATCCGTATCCGTGGAAAAACCGTAAACGAACCGAATCAAAACGAACTAACAACACGGATGGAGAACAGGACGACCCGACGAAAGGCATGCGAGTGTTTTGTCGAATCAAATCGATGCGATGAAATGATGTGCATTGGCATTGGCATGTTGTTGGCTCACTGTTAGGTTGTTGTGTTGTGTGGCAAACGGTCCACCATTCGTTGGTTATTCGTTTCATGTTCATCCTCTCTCCCCACGGACGGAGGGTGTCCTTTCGTTTGACAAGAATCTTCGAATGGAATGCATTTCAATTTAAAAATGCGCGCGATTGCATCACCTCAGACCGGCGGTGGGCTTTTTGGTGAAGATTTATGGTCGCTGAAAATGGCTAGCCAAGTCGTTTAAGGTGAACGTATAGGTTGGTTTAAATGGTCACACTGTCGCATGTTGGCTTGTTGCACTATTAGAGAACAAATGACTAACGTTGGTATCTTGAGTAATACGTTAAATTATTTTATAAATTGAAAAACATTAGTAATGAAATGAGTTTGAACCCAATAACTCTATCCTAACAAAAGAAATACATAAAATACGAGTGTTTTCCATCGCAGAATTGAAATGAAACGTGATAGTAACGCAGGATCGTTAAGCTAAAAATCTATAAACTTTACGAAAAACATGATCTAGATAATATGAAGCAATAAATAAAATATTAATAAACTTTTAATATAATGTTCGTTGCACCAACGATAGTAATTTGAGCCATTAAGTAGCAACATTTATGACACACTTCTACTAAAACCAGAGTTATTCAATAGAAATTCAGATGAGTTTCTTATCAAATCCAGCCTCGTTATTGCACAAACGACGCAACAAATAATGCGGTCATTTGTAACACACACAATGGCAACACATTTTTTACACCCAAAACTCGATTCTACAAGCAAAAACAATGCTTAAACCCACCGACAGAAATTCAAACCAAATCAGTTAAACATCATATCTACCACACGACACGTGACGATACCATCATCGCGATAAGCGATCTACAACGTTTGCACCCGGAAACGAAAACGACAAAAAGCCATGTTGCATCGTGTTGTGATGGTCAGCAGTGCCGAAGGATGGACAAGGATCAGCGGCAACCACCAACCAACCAACCAACCAACCAACCGACCAACCAAATGGTAATGGTAATTGTCTACACCACCACACACAGCAATACTCACCTCTCGCGGCCACCAGACTCGCCACAACCGTTTTCGCTCCATTTCGTTGCCATTTCATTGCCACATGAATGCCATTTCGGGGTTTGGTTTCATTTACAGCTGTGTCTCTCGAGCGCCCAGGTCTGCGTCGTGTCCTCATCATCACGTGCCAAAGCAGCAGCAGAAGCAGCACTAGCGACAGACGCAGATGCAATTTAGAGGCAACAGTGTCAGCTTGAGTGTTTCGCTTTTTGTGCTCGCTGCACCGGACCGGACGCGGACTCTTGCTGGTTAAGGTTTTTCCTGCTGACCATCCCCGAGGTTCAGGGGTGGGAAATATTGAAGGAAAATGTTTTGTGTTCTTTCTTCTCGGTTCCACTCTAATCTGTTTGTGCTCGTGTACTGGCACTACATTTCTTCTGATTCCTTTGAACCAACGAACGACGAACCAACGACTGTCGGTCAGACAGAGCGAGAGAGACCGAGAGACCGAGAAAGCGGTATGCAAAACATGTAAATTACTTTCCTACGTTTTATGCGACCCAAGGCTTTACACCCTGCTGGACCGGAATGGTTCCGGGATTCCGGCCCGTGCCACCGGGCACCGGCACGGGCCAAATCGTGTCCGATTTGCGTTCGTGCAGTTCGTGCGCTGGAACACGTGTTTCATTTCGACAAAATTATTGTTCGACGACGACGACGCTCGGTGACGCTCGGTGGTGAGTTCGTGTTGTTGCATTTCCGGGCGTTCCGGGAGGTTTTTCCATTTGCGAAACATTACCATACCCGTACCCGTGTTCGGTCGTGACAAGAAGCGGGAAAAGAAGCAAAAAAACGAGCCACGGAGAGGGGGTTTTGAGGACAATGCCGGATACAATGCTACACCATCGGTGAAGCATAAAATATGCACATAAAATAAATGGGCCATGAGCGTACATCGAGTGACCCCAAAAAGTGCCACTCGCTCCGCTGACCGATTCCGGTGTCCGGTGCTCTACATTTCCCTTTGCTTGGTTGCATCTCGAAGTGTAAGAAAATCGAAACCACAATCATTATCACAATGAATATCATCTTTAAACTGCAGCCAGCGATGACAAGGATTGAAAATACATTTAAAGGGGATACTATTCTGTCCCCCTCCAAAAAAAAGGCAAGCAGCTTAATACAGCTTATTGCAAATCATTCCAGACTTTCGGCGTTCACCGGGTACCATTCATTTTGCTTCGATTCCCCTGAGTTATCTATAATAGCTCAACGGAGAAAAAGAAAGGACACAAAGGACGAGAGGACTTCAGCGCACTCCAGTCATCCGGGCGGCCGGGTGCATTATCCAATTTTCACTCCTCGATCGAATGGAAATTCGTTTAACATTCGATCCCCGGGCATTCGACGTTGCCGTATTCCGCGAGCGAGCAGGCGGTGGCGTGGATGCTCTCCTCCTCCTCTCCTACTCTTGCCCTGCCGGTCCAAAGCGGGGCCAAAAGTGCAATTCGTTTTACATGCACCATTAAAAGTGATAGAGGCACGCCTCACCGAACGCTCAGCAGATCTTTGCCCTTTTGGCTGCAACCAAGAACCAAACTCACCAGACCAGGGCCAGTTGGCAGTTGTTTTGGCCACACCGCACTGTGGCGCTCTTGTTTGCTCCGATGTGTGTGTGTGTGCTTGTGAGTTTGGCAAAGGCGGTGAGGACAGTGGGAACCGAAATTTCATTCCCACGATCTCGCTTCCGAGAATCTCTCCTGGGAGAACGGGCCCCACGTTCCGATGGGCCACTCTGCGAGTGCCAGCAGCAACAGCCCCTGGGAAGGTGGTGGAGGAAATAGAGAACCAAACGTGCAGTGAAAGATTGAGAACAGAGTAGTTGCACAGGGATGGGGGGATGGCGGGTGCGAAGGGTGATGCTCGTTTTACGCAGTAAAGAGTTCAAAGTAGTTCCAGCAAAACGTGAAACATATTTCATTCCATCACACTGGAACAGATATGCTTCAAAATATCGAACATTTTTCACAAAACTTTCGCTACAAAGATTTGTGTCCATGTGTTTGATGCTCTGTACTGTTCAGAAGCTTTTTTTTGTCGTTTTAATTCTTCCAATTTCCCTTTTAATGTAAACCTTTTGCTAGAAAACGATTGTAATCATACTTTATTATCTTGTTTCTTAACTTTTCTCTTTAAATTTGAGTTTATTTTCCTTTTTAACCATTTTGAATCCACTGTGCTCTACTATCAAACACCACCACTACGAAGGTCATGCTCAAGTGCTCAACGCAGGCGAACTTCCAAGTACTCTGATCCCTTGCTGCTGGATCTTGGCATTTTCCTTTCGCCAACTCGAGGTGCGGAAGAGAAATGCAAAAACTGAAGAAAAAAAAACCACAAGAAGCGAGGGCAAAGGATAAGGATCCCGCCCGGAAACGCGGGTCGCAAAGAAGTGCATGATGGCAATAATTGCATTAACCCATTACGACTTCCACACACTTTGATAGCAAGATAGCGGAAACCGATCCGTTTGTGGTGGTTCGCGTGTTTCCCTCCTCGTGAAGTCCTCCGGGAGTCTGAAACACGTACTCAACCACGTGGCTCTCTTGCGTCTCGCGCTGTCAGAAGAAGGGAAATCTCTTGGCGGTTCTTTCCGCACAAAAAAGGCTGCGGAGACGCCACACGGGACGCTATCAGAGGAAGGATCGCTGCCACAAGGCCACAAGAGGTGTAAATGTGAGACTGTGATTTACTTGCTTTCACTGCAGCTCGTCTTACTTCCGCCTGGCTTGCCGGTCTGTCTGCCCGCCTCGCCCCGGAACCGCCGGTCCACGCCAGCAGAAGCTTTTGTCTGGATCTTTGTTTTCGTTGCTCGATGCTGTTATGGTCGATGTAAAACCCCCCGAAAGCTCGAGAGGATTCCAATCGGCAAAAATGGAAAACAAAAGGCGGAAGCAAGTTTTCTCTGCCTTTCTTCACTCTGTGTCTGTCTTCTGTGCTCGTGAGATAGATGATGAGGACGGTATGTTCGGTGTTAGAATACGAACCAGCTTCATTTGAATGATGTATTTACCAAAGGAGGCTTCGCTCCAATAGCAAATACCGCAAAGCATCGTCCATTGTCAGAGCGTTGAAGGGCTTCAAATGATATGACGAAATTTGGTTCTTTATTATGGCGCTGGTAAGGAAGCATGTGATGTGCATCCTGTGCAGAAAATGCATCTTGCAACCACGCGGAAGAATTTATATGTTTATGGCTTGATAAGCCTGAAGGTCTGTCGGTTGTTGATGGGAGAATAACATTTCCACGAGATTCCGAACCGGATAGGCGAAGCATTCTGTGGAAAACATAATCCTCAAATAACTCTTAGTAGCACGCCACAACTTTATCATTTCATGCCAATCACCACATTAACACACACATACACACACGCGCGACACGATGAGCTCGTGCATTTCCATTAGGCTCAAGCACATTAGCATGCAATGGGGAAGCGAAGGTCACGCATTTCGCTCAATCCTGTGCTCCTTCTCCTGTATCCATTCCATTCCATCCGCGAGCATCAACGTTGTAGAGATCCATTTGCTGCAGCGAATCCAAATGCCACGGATTGCGGACCGTGAACACGTTGGCGGTGCGCGAGGAACCACAGCAACCTCAGCAACCTGGTATCCTGTTGCCGTGCACGACCGCAAACGTGCCATCCCAGTGGTACAACCGATGGCCGAAGCAAGAAAGTGCGAAAGCCATTTAGGCCCGCTCGGCCTGTCTTCGATACATATCCCGAGCGGTCAATTGCCATTAGGCCGCGGCGGTCGACGTGCGCGGTCCACCATGCAGCTGCAGCACGGATCTCGCGGCATGATGAATATTCTATTTCGTTTTCGAAATGGCTACTGTGTTAAGCGATCGCTAGCGCGATGAAAAGCAAGCCACAGAAGGTCATGACCTTCTTGAATTGAGTTTCGAATTGGAAGTCGTGCGATCGAATCGAGGTAATGCTGTACTGAGAATGGATGCTTATGTTTCTAATCGATACCTTTTTCAAGAGCAAAAGTCGCACAAAAATACTACAAGGTGGCATGATTGAACTTATGTTTCTGCCTTACGTTTATCCAGTGGCTACTGAAGATGCAAATATTTTAAGATTAACTTTCAGCTGCAATATAATGAACATAAAATTCTCTCTCTCTGTACTCCCCGGAGGAAAGAAAGTTGAGCTTCCGGTTCAGCCGAAGTGTCCCGGATGAGGAGCAAAAAACAACGCAAAATCCGTTCCTCTATTTTTCACACGATCCGATTTGATAAGGGCAAGATGGCTGTCGTCGCCCGCTCAACAAGTGACCGGAGTGACACGCAAAAACGGGTTTTCATTTTTCCACGAATCCCACCGCGGGATGACGTCGGTGGCAGCCGGCAGACTGGCTGACTGGCGGAAAGGTAATTAATCCGTTTTTCCTCCGGCTCATCTTGGAGACATTTTTAACATTTTCGTTTCATCTTTTCCCCGTTTCCTTGAAGAAGAAGGAAGCACGAGCTGAATGCTGGAAGGGCGGTTGTACGATTAGTGGCGAGAAAGGGCGGGGAAAAAAAAATCCACCAACAAATCTGCCAGGTCTTAGGTCGTGGCCTTTAGACCTGACCGGGCCTATACCACCTGTCGGGGTCACATTTTTGAAAGCATTTTGATAAATTTCCCCTTTTTTTCGCTGACGGTTCCGTTAACCTACGTCAACGGTAAACGTCTTGGGATTTCCAGTTTTTTTGTCACGTTTATTGGAGCTTCATTTTCTTTGGAAACATTTTTTGGAATGCTGTACAAAGTAAATCCCGTTAGGATTCCTTTAAAAACCGCGAAAGAAAAGAAAATCCACTACCCTGGTTATGTAAAATTGGTTTTAAAACTCGTTAAAGTGTCCTTTAGCAGCTTCAAATCGTTCAGATCTACAGTACGGCAGTTTGCTGTTAGTTCCCCCACAACGATACCTAATTAAAAATGGTGGCTTTCCACGAAGCATTCCAAAAAGACACAGTAACATACGATTGTTTCTGTTCATAATCCTCACAACGCCCCCATCCGGAAAGACAATGCAAGTGGAGCAGTTGGAGATAATCTAATCCCTCATAAAGATGGCTCTCAACCAGCTCCAGGGCCAGGGCCCGGTGCTGCCGCTCATTAAATTTTATTTACTCCGATTACTCCACTGGCTAGCTGCCTTTTGGCACTTTGGAACCGAGTGAAGTCAGCACCAAAGTGTGTTGCATTCTCTCTAGATACTGTGTGCGCGGACTCATTGCAACGCATTGTGGTTAATACCGGCGCTAGGCCCGGTTGGACTTCTTTTCTCACTGAATGGAATTGCTTCGGCTTGCGCTTTTCAACAGTGACCCTCCGCTGTAGTCGTGTGTAGCGTGTGTTTTCTTCAATGTATCCCATGTTTTTGTTTCTTTTCTCGCTCACTCCCTTGCTTATTTGCTCGTTCTGTCTCTGTTAACCTCTCTGTATGTATGATGCGTTCCGAGACCCCCAAACCACAACTGCAGCCGCTTGCATAATCGTACGAATGCTCGCTAGGGGATCGCTCTTAACATCGCACAATGCCTCAGCATGGCGGTGTTATGTTGACTGGAAATAATGATAGTCTCAGTGGGTTCGGTTCATGAAAAGAAAGCCTCTGTGGTTTGCTTCCTGCCCCGTTCCCCTCCCGCCGTTAGAAGGGGAGCTTGTTCTGGCACACTTTTCACGCTTATAATCTACACATCCAGCGTAACGAGAGTGCTGCTGCTGCTGCTGGTGGTGGTGTGGCAGGTAAATTGTGCGAAAATCTCCCTAGGCCTTGCCCTCCCCCTTTTTCCGGCTCTTATCACACCGGGCCCTTTGCAAACCCGGCAAGAATCAGTTGAAACCCAACGCACGGGAATGCACAAAGCGCACGTACGCGAAGTAGTGCGCACAAAAGGAGTCAAAGTCGGAACCTCGTACACACTCGTACCCACGGAACGTACCACCGCACATGCACTCATACTCCCTCGAAACCAGGGGTTGAAAGGGAAACACATTGAAAAGCGCATTCTTTGCAACGACGGGAACAACTTTAGGCCTCGGTTAAGCCCGGATGCCCGGACAAGGTTTTTCACTCGTCGGCGTCGGCGTGTTAAACTCTTTTGCACAACTGCCTGCATCTAAAAAGCTGATCTAAATGAGCACCACAAACGCAACACAAACAACACTGCACACACACACACACACGGACGGACGGACGAGCCACAATCGCCAGTGTCCGTGGACGAACCGTCCGGTAACTTTATCCACGCAAAAGCATTCAAACCAGCGGCGTATGGGAAGATCAAACGAACGAAACTCGGTCCAGAGTAGGCGTCATCAACGTTCCTTGGGAAAGCTGGAAGGTCGTTGCTTTTTTGTCAGCTTCATCCTGCTGGTTGCCGAACATGTTAGATGCTGGCAAAGTCACACCATAAGAACACAATGGTCCGACGAGGTACACTACTGACCGAAACATGCGTCGAGTGAGGTTCAAAGACAAAAGTTTCTCGAATGATCACACAGTTACCATTTGTGCTAAAATTAAGATCTGGAGCAGTAAAGCTGATAATTGAAGATAGTATCAGTACAACATCGAAGCCACTACATAGCCTAGGGCACAATCAGCACATTGAACACCTAAAGACGCACTGGACGTACAGGCATCAATAATAGAGTTACAGAACGGCAAGTAGCAAAGCAGCTTCCATCGCATCATCGTATACCATCATCAACCTCATCGTCATTTGCGGTTCAGAACAACCATTCCGAACACCGTTCCAGAAAACCCACTCCATCAGCCAGCATCGGACATGAACAAATTGTTTAAAACCACCGAAAAGCATCAGCATCGTCGTCGTTTATTGCGCCGACATCAGACCACCGGGAGGAGGGTGCTCCTCGATGCAATCGTACCAACGACAACGATACCGACCACCGACCGACCGACCGGTGGCCTATTCCTCTCCGCGTGTCTTCCCCTTCCCCCGAATTGTCGAACAAACCGAGTGGCACTAATTAAATATGTTTCAACTTGCAATTAAAACACGATTTGCAGACCCATCACAATTCCCGAGTCCCGTTCGCTGTGGAGTCCAGAGAGTCGACAGAACCATGTTCGAGCCAGTGCGTTTCCAACGCCCAGGAAGGGTGGGTCAAAAATGGACGCACTGCAATTTTGTACAAGGCCATGCACGGGGGGTCGGCCCCGATGGATGAAAGTTCGTTCGAGGAAACGATGGTCCGATGGTGCAGTACTAAATGCGTCGTAAATGCGTTCGCCCTTCGTTCGGCCCGTCCGGTGGCCGGTGATGCTTTGTTGTTTAATATTTGACTAGACAAGGGTGACGAGCAGTGTCCCCGGTTTCGGAGCAGTGCTCATCAGCTCGGCTCCGAAATGGCACCATCGCACATCGGAGCTTCGAAGCGCTGGATGAGATCTTTGCGTCCCGCAAAACGGCTGTTACCAACCGCAAATGTACGCGAGCGCATTTTGCAATCATGTTGTGGCCACGCACGGTGATTCATCGTGCATGTTGATACTTTGCCCGTTGGTCGAGGATTGGATGAAGATTTATCAGGGATCAGTGGGTTCCCTGGATACATGCCGTGTCCATCGATTAGCGCACCGAACGAGCCTCATGCTAGACGATACGCTCTCGCATGGGATTGTATTGGTAGCATTGGTGCATGTCCATTTGAGGGGTTTTGTCGGAAACGATCTGAAATTGTGCGCGAAAGATTAGCAAAACGATTCCCGGCCATTCTTTTCGTCAACGAGCACCATGCGTCTCCATTACATAGGCTACTCCATTGGAATATGCGAAAAAAAATCATTCCGACCGAAAAGCAGTTGAATAAATACGGCCTACTGAGCAATTTGCACATTTGCAACTAAAAGATAAAATTGTAAAAACAAACTCTCCATTCGAGCATAAAAGGCGTCTGCATTATGAATTCTCATGGAGCGCTTTTAATTAACTCTCCACCACCACCCTATTGGTCGCCTGTTTGATCAATGAAGAAAATGCAATCAACTGTAAAAAGAATAAGTGAACCAGATAACGAAGGGTCGCGCGGCTTCATCATCAAAAGAATACCAACTGCTCAGCCTCTCACCGGCCAAAAACGGCCTGCGGCGAAGACAAAGGCAAACACGGGACCAAAAACCGGACGAACCAACCACCGTAATCGTCATAATTGTTTTCACGGTAAGCACGGCACGAAAGTGTGCTTTATTATGATTATGATGCCGGCCAGCCACTGGTGTGTGTGTGTGTGTGTTCGCTTGCAGCCTCATTTGCATACATGCACCCAACGAACGGTGGATCAATTTGCACCTGGACTCGCGTATATGCACCCTGTAACGGTTGGTAGGAAAATTAAAATGATGCTAGGCGGTGCGGGTGAAAATCGGAAGGGCCGAGAGTTAAATAATTGATGAGACGTAATTTTCCACCCCCTTTCACCGAAAGTGCATCGAAGGGGGGGGCCGTTACATGATCGATCGTGGACCGATGGGACCGGTTTCGGCTTCGAGTCCGCTGAGAAGCACAAATCTCATTAATAAACAGTAAATAATCAGCTTTTCCCACGGCAACGGACCAGTCACGTGAGCTCAGGCGTAAGTTTATTATTCTTTCGGCTGCGTTGCATACCTGGCGTAGTAGAGGAAAGCACACCAAGGATCGCAGTTGCGCTTTGGTTTGCTATGTTTCACGTTCACGTTTTATGTTGCCATCACATAAATATTGACCAACTTTCTGATTGAACACCATAAAAATCCTTTTAATAACGATTCATCGTCGATTATCGAAAAATTGATAATTGGAATTCATATTTGGCAGATCGAACGACGTGACGAGAAGATGATGATTAAAGAGATATCCATTACGACGTTGTTGACGGAGGAGTTAAAAATGAAAAATTATTACTGAGTATATCCGTGTATCGCTGCTCGAGAAAATTACCAACATGACATTTTCCTGTCGTCATGCGAAAGTCGCAAAAAAATGATTTCATAATTGGATGAGCTTCTTTCGCCGCAACGCAGCAACGCACGTGCATGACGCGTAAACCCGTCACCATCACCTAACTTCAACAGCAACACGTAAATAGGGCACTTCATTTCGGTGGAAAAAATCTCATTAACTATTCAATGAGACCTGCGGAGTGTCGGTGCTTACCTTTGAATAGACTCGCTCTCGAGGGCCACCATTTTTGACAGACTTATTAGAAGAAAACGAGAACGAACGGGAACGAACGGGAACAAATGAAGAAAAAAATACCGCTACCGCAACACACAAATTCACACACATAAACACGCAATCTGTCACGTTCCAGTGCATTGCACCACCAGCAAGATGGGGGGAGAGGTGGTTGGATTATTTATTCGCAAATATTCTCATTAGTCACCTACAGTACACATTGCTATACACCTTATACAGTTTTCGGTTTTTCATTATCTCCTCGATTGCACCAGACGGCGTCCTCTGCCTCTGTACCGTTTCCTTACGCTGTTAGACACAAAACCTATTCATCGACACCGCCCTCTTCTCTCCTCTAAACTCCACTTCAGCATCTCGTGCTCGCTGAAGTACGCGACAGCTCTCAGTGTGTCTGGTCTGGTCTGTCTAATGATGGCTTTGCAGCTCCCGTCAATGGTATACACAGATCACCTCACTTATCTTCCCATATTTACACACACATACACACACACACACACACACACACCGTCCATTCATACTGTGCCCAGCCTGATGGATCATTAGAATATATCCATTCCGATCTCGTGCTACCGACAGTCAGGACTTCATTCAGCTCGCCGCCATTCATCTGGCATTCCACTTTCGGCAGAGGTGTCACTGAATACGTTTGAATACGCGCCATACATGTGTGGTGCACGTCGGTTAAGCACTCACGCGCTACTTATACTCTGCTAGAATTGGCCGCGACCTATGCTCTCTGCTGCCTGCTGCCTGCTTGATGGACTCCCTCTAGAACTTCACCCTCTTCTTCTCCCTTTATTTGTCTGCCTTAATCAACTTCTTAGCGCGAGCCCGCTGCTTGACGGTTGATGGACGTGACGAAATTCATTTACTCTCGCTTGCTCGTGAAAAGCAGTTGCAAAAACGGAAATGGAAATGACTGGTGTAGCTGGTCAAAGAAAACGGAAAACAAAACAAAAAAAGGCGAAAATAATGCAACGCTCGGTGATACAGTGGTTCGGTTGTGGTTGCTTCATATTTCGCTTCCAGACATTGCAGTGCCATGAATGTGATTGCCACTAGCGGAACAGGGAGCGGCTCAACGGCATATTATTAGAATGCGTTCTATGCGCTGGTTATTTTACATTACTTTTCCTCTTGCTTTTAAGCGGCTGGCTATTTATTCATTTTCGTTTACTTTAAGTGTCGTGCTGCCTGCCTGACAGTCGCTCATCTGCATGCTTATGCGCACTCTCATCGTAACTGCATCTGGGTCACTGTGGCCGGTTTTTGGTCGAATGCATCTCTGCTGCTATACTTATGCAACGACCGTTCGTTCGTTCGTTCGGTACAGCGCGAACGATGCAGCGAACCATATTTACATTGGACGAAAACAATCTCCTCCGCCTAGGCGGCCCAGAACGCTTCACGCTTCGTCAGTGGGCATGTTTCTTGTTGCAGCACTTTTTGGTTGATGTTAGATGCGATCACGTGCCCGGGAGTTGGTCCTTTAGGTCAATGAGCTTTCGAGGACCAGCGAACCGGCTAGCCCGTGAACATAGCCGTGAAATGCACCGTAAGTGCGACAGATGAACTAGCATGGAGCGGAATGTTGTGTTAAGCTAGCGGGGACTAACGACCATTTTTGGACACTCGCTCAGATGGTGACGGTTCGAGGGGAGAAGAGCGTCGAAAGCTGCAGCACGGTATCGAGTATTCGTTCGCTGTTCATGCTGCTGACTATAGGTAATACTAACTGTGTAATGACCAGCACTAAGCGACTCACCGACGGTAGACGAAGGACACCGATGGTCTGTCTGGTTGCAGAAGATGTTTTGTCACCTGCGAAGAGACAGTTAGGAAGTAACATTAGTTCCGCGTTATGGCTATTTATTATGTGGTATGAGAGGTAGCTTATAGTTTATGAAGTATTGTAGCTTGTGACACAGTTACTTTGGTTTGTCACATGACGTTTACAATGAATGAAAACACCAGAAAGCTGCTACTGCAAAATGCTAGATTAAATTATTCGAATTCATTGCTTCGTTACAAAGTACGATAAATATTTTCATTAAAAGTTACATAACGCATTGATTTGCAGTTCATCGAAAAAATGTTCTACTACTATATACTGTGCCTCAATATGAACTGCAACCAGCAAAAAGGCATTCATTTCTAGTTGGAATGTGCATAGTTGTGAGCATATTTTTAATATTTGAAAATTCCAGTCGGCTGGCTGAAGTCATTGATATCGGATATCACCAAGGGCACTCATTTGATCGCAATTTCTATTACTTCCCCGTGCTCGTGCACTTCAACCGCATACGCATTTCGATGAAATAGTGAAATATGCCACATCCACATCCAAGCAGTCCGCGCATTGAAACGGTTTGGCCCCATTTTCCCGCTCCACTTACCGAAGGCAAATATGAGAATCATTACACTAAAAGTTTTCCAGGACACAAACCCGTGCCCCCGGGGAGGGAGCAAAATGGTCGAAGACCAGTTGACGTTGCTATTATATCACCATCTCTCATACCATAATAGAAGCACACACGGACACACACGCACATATCAGGACTCTCTCACAGACCGCTAGCAATTTCCTCGCACACTCTTTCACTCTGTTGGATGCTGCCGAACACGGTCGCCAAAAGCTGTTGACATGCCAACCTTTCACCGAAGCTGCTACTCATGAAAGGCTAACTTTCCAGCGAGCAACACGATGAATGACAGGCGGACATGCCCATGCAGGCTGGCTGGCTTTCATTTGATGCCCATCGAGGGAGAGAGAGAGAGAGAGAAGCGAAAGAGAGGGAGATCGAGGCCTATGAGTGTTACATCACATGCTGGGGCGGACGGTAATAAAAAAATTAAAAAATAAACGGTCACACCGGTCGCATCCACGAGCCAATGTTCCTCTTCCTTATTCATCCCAAGGGCATACTGCAACTGATATGCAAATGACCCACACTTGATACAGTTCCGCAGCCTACTGCCTCGACCACCGACGCACTCTCATTTTGATGGGCATCACGGGCATGTAGCCGATTGCTTTGAAGGGGAATCGATGAAACGCACCGGCCAAGGTGCGTGCAGTACAGTGAAAGGGTTGTCCTATTCATGATTTGCGTACGATAATAGAAAATTGATTTTTTTGTCTTTTTATAGCTGCGATACTGCAAGCTGCAAAGAATGGCGTCAATCAATGCGTTGCTCCAGTAACGCTAATGATACCGACCATCCATTCACGCATATTAAGGTTTATGCGAGAGGTTCCATTAGTCTCTGCACTGCAAACGCAACATTGAAATCAATATTGTAAATCATAAACCGATGCTCTCCACTGTGCTTTGATCATCACTCAGAGGTGGTTGCTGGAGTGAAATGTAACATTACGCACGCTATTTTATCCCTTTGAAACTATGAACCGCTTGGCACGGAACATTAATTATACCGAAATTTGACCGACAGTTTTAAGTGCTTTGTGGATAATTCGACGAGGCCTATAGATATTTGATGGCGATGTGTAGTCATGCGTCCTGTAAGGAATCGATTGCATAATGCTACTATGAATATCAATTAAATGAGAATGTATCAAGTTTATAGAAACTTTCCCATGCGCACGGGTAATTAATTCTAGATAGTACTCAACTCAAGCCATATAAGCATCGTTTACCATACACTTTATGCCACAAAAACATAACGTGGTTGTTTTTAACATCCGGTCAATCAGCCCAATCTGGTTCATCCGGTAGTTCGCCAACGAAAAGTTGCAAATCTCTTGCAGCTTGTTACGGTTTTTTTCCCATCCCAAAAATGCCATTGGAACATGTTTTTACAAGTGTCCTGCCAGTAAACGAACCAACCAATGGAGAGAGCGCAAAAAAAACGGAAACCAGTCACACACACACATACACACACAAGTAATGACCCAACGATACCACTAGCTGGCCACGGAAAGATGTTTACGCAGGCCACACGTAATAACATTTCCTTTGCTTGTCCCTTTGGCAGACCGGAAACGAGGTAAAGCTACCATTAGCCCCCTCCGGTAATAGACCATCATCATTCCATTGCCGCTTTGCCAAAGGTACACCCCCGCGGAGGTGGGGGCGGAGGTGGCCAGGACAACCGTTCAGCAATCTGGCAAGCGAGCAGGTGAGCTGCAAGATGACGACGGAACGTACCGTCGTCGTCGTCGTCGTCGTTAGTATACCATGCTGGTGGTGCATGCCGAGAATTGTTATGCTACTTTCCGTCGCTTCCCAGCTGCTGATGGCAGGAGGAACAGTACCCCCTTGTGGTGGCGAGATACGGCCGCCATAGCTCATCTGCATGCATGCCTGGCCCCGAGAGAAAGAGAGAGAGAGAGAGAGTGCAGAAGCGCGATGAATGTGCAACTTTCAAGAGTAATTTAATTTCATGTTTTGCCCGCAGCATCGGAGGACACAGGGCCGGGGGGGTTTGGATGGCTTCGGACCGAAATTTGGGCAGCCCATCGCTGGTCGTGACATGGGCAAAAATGGAACTGGCTTT
>NC_064874.1:91264401-91284401 GCF_943734745.1 Anopheles darlingi
CAGAAGCCGTACAACAATCAATGAACTCATCGAGCTTAACGCCACTTACCGAGAGTCGCAGTAAAGCATGAAGATCTATTGCATTACTAATTGCACCCAAACCAAAGGCACTTGCTGTGACGTTCGTGTTAAAGTGAACCCGAAATCTATCGACCGACCGAGAGAGCTTGTTTGGTGGTTTGCGGGTGCTTTGAGTAATTTGAACAAAAAAAAAACCCACCCCAACCCACCTTCCACCACCGAGGAAGTAACCGAAGTTCTCATTAGCCAACCTCGTGCCCACTAACGGCTGGCACCGCGGTCTTCACCTCCCGAAATCCCGAGCCGGATCTGGCTTTGAAGTGCAGTTCCAGCATTCCAGCCTCGGCTTCCGAAATTCTTCAACTGCACGCCGGGCACAGCGAAAGGTGGAAACGGTTGAGCTCCCCCTTCGTCCTCCCTCGAACACTATCAGGATCCCAGCACGGAGCGGTTTGCTTTCCGTTCCGCTCCGTTCGTGCGCACTAGGATCTGGTTTTTGCTATCCATTTCAAGTGTAATTACACTGTTGGAAAGTAATTAAATTTCACTGTTACGCCAATTCGATGGCAAACGTCTGTTTTTAATCGACTGCTACACCGCCACTATAGTGTGTTTGCAGAGGCCATTTTTCTCCGCTCCCGCTGCTGCTGCTTCTCGACACCCAGCCGCGAGTTAAGGGTTGTCGCGAGCAACTATGTTGTTCCAACACTTCTTGTGTAACACGAAAACGGAGTGTGTAAGCGATGGTTTGTTTGCTTTCCACGGTCGGACGGGGCAGAATACACCCGAAAAAGTATCATCAAGCAGAGTGCTCCTAGCGAAACAGCACGTAAGTAATGCCACCACGTTGTACATTCCCCAAAATGAGATAAAGCAAATCACAACCGAGCGGTGGTATTCGTTTACTATCTTTATGGAAGCAACATCCTGCCATCCGGAGTGTTAGAACAATGGAGCACTCTATATTGTAAGGGAGTACTCTGCCAGACCGTAGCAGCAACGTATCAATTACTTGTTTCGCGTGTATTAGAGCAACAACAAGAAAGGCTGATCCGTTTTACCCCTTTTTGAACTTTCCAGACAAAAAAAAATTAGAGACACAATCTGTACCATAAATTGGTGACAATTAGGATTAAAAAAAGACAAGAGAATCTCGATAATTCGCCGCCCTCGAAAGGAGGCTCAGCTGTTTGCTCCACGTGTTGCTCCGCGAAAACATATCCTCGAGACATGGTTAGCTGTCGCGCATAAATCCTGCAGCACATGACAATAATCGTGCTCCCCCCGGAGGGGTCCAAAGATCCCGACGAATGCTCCTGCTATAGGCTGCCAGAGCTGGCAATTCCTTCGCAATTGCCTCCCGAGAGACAAGAGCCGGTGTTCGAGCCTTAACGGTACCACAGAGCGGCACCGCCAGGCCAGCGACCAATTTGCCTCGTGACCAGAGTGACAGAACTCGAGCCAACTACCGAACGGGGAAGGAACAGGGCACAGAATACACATATCCTTTACGTGTGCCCTGCACCGTTACAGTTACAGTTTGCCGCGACAGCAACTTTGCTTTGGCGCTTTGTTGGCATCGACCCCGGACACCGGCCACCGCCACTGGCAATACACGACAGGCACCCCCTTCTCTGCATACCACCATGGGACCTTGGTGAGCGAAAAATTGATAAAATATGTGAACGACAGCGACCATAAACCGACCCTCTTTATGGGACCCACATTTGCGGGTTTCCGGTCCGGTCTCGTGCCTTGCACGCTGCTCGCTCGATGGCGCCTTTCGGAACACACCGGAAAGAAAAGAAAACATCGCCATGGCACTCGGTGACAGCGATAGAAAGAAGAAGGAGGAGAAAAAGGAAGGAAGACTCTGGCTCTCGGTCTGGGCCACTGTAAAGTGTTCTGCTAGATTTCACTTCTCGCAACATCCCCAAAGAGGGACGACGATGTTCTCTTTTCTTGGTCTTGCGCTTTGTTCTGTTCCCCGTTTTTTGGCACAAACTTTCGATCATTAACGGAGCATTATCCCATCATCTGTGCTTGCCGTCTCTCCGCCACGGTGCCACGAAGGGAGTGTCGATGAGCGGAGGTTTGCACACTTTATCGAAAGCGTATCTACCGGAGAACGAGCCTCTTACCAGCGTGCTCTATCTTTTTTGGCGTAGTTGTAAGACGCCACCAATGGCCGGGGCAATCGCCGTTTCCGATTTGGTGTGGCAGACAGAGAGAGAGAGGGAGTGAGAGAGAGCTCGAAAGAAAAGTGGCGAATCGTGGCAGTTGTCGAATGAAAGTTTACATGTTGAAAAGTGTCTGCGATTTGGGTCAATAAGGAACAGTGAAGAGCAACAGAGGGAGAGCTAAGGAGGTGTCGCGCAGAAAGCAACATAAGCCTTAACTATGAGCTTAAAAAGCCATTATCCTTACGGCCTTCCTGCGCCAGGCCAAGCGTCCTTGCCTTGGCGTCCTACTGAGGGAACTGAGAAGTTTTCAACTTTTCCAGAAAGAAAAGCTAGCTAGCGTCCTACTATAGGTCCCCGGCTTGCTCTCGATCCCAATGGTACACGATGGCGTGAAAGTGGAGTTCCCGAAAAACCCGGAAGTTCACATCACACTTCATCCCCCGGTTCGATCGATTTCAAGAAGCTCCAAAGCTCTCATAGTTTTCGGACCAGAGACCGGGGAATTGAGATAAATTAATGGATGAGAGCGAGCCAGACTTTGAGGTAGCAGCTGCAAATGAGGCCTCCTTGCCCAGAAAACTGAACTGAACGAGTCTCCGCTTGTTTGGGAGCTGCCCCTCATGCAAATCAGCAAATGAATCGAATGGACTTAAGCTCTTCTGCTTCCCCTTCTTCTCCTCATCCTCCTCCTCTTTCTGCTGCTGGAAGGATGAGACGCATTTAGCGCAATAATTTATGTGTTTTTCACAGAGATTTATCGAGCGTTTAGGAGTAATTTGGTAGCTCACTTAGCGCTCCGCGCTCTCCGCGTAACGGCGCTCATTGGATCATTTCCAAATGAAATCCGCTTCGGTCTTTCGGTCGCCCCAAAAGTCCGAGACCCAAAAGAGTGACAAAGCACCTTGTCACCCCTATGTTTTGCTTGTTGATTATAAAGATATCATCAAAGATGGCCTTGCGGGTGGAATGTAATTTATGGAGTGGATTTGCTGCGGGAAAGGGCAAGCGACCGTAGTAGCCATCGAATTTTGAGCCCTCTGCAAGAAGTCGGCTGAGGAGCTTCTCGATCGAATCGGAGTTCTATTCTCGGATCTAAAAGTCTCTCTCTACCTTGAAGAGCAGCGACTTACAAAATACTTCTTGGAAAAACAAACTTTCCAGACAGTAAATTCGCTGAAAGGAGACAAAGATCATAACAGGACGCAGGACGTACACTATTGTTTCGTTTAATATTCGAGGAGCCGCTTGGCCATTGCCTGTTCCACGTAGTCGTGGCCTATTGTGATTGATCAGAAACTTTTACAAGCGGTACGGTGCGGGCTAGCACCGGAATGGTACGCGGGCCATCGACTACACCACCTCAACCACGGGGTTCTGATTCTATCGTGCACCGCATCGTGAAGCTGAAAGCTTGATTTACGAGGCAAATAAAAAAAAGTAGGAAGGCAAAAGTCTCTCCCCTCCGAAAAGGGTAACCCAAAACGCAAACGGCATTTGTTTCAGGTTCGCCTTTGGTTCACTTCCATTTCATTGCTAGCATCACGGGTTAGGCCATTTCCACTGTTCCACAGCCAACGGCCCCAAACGGAGCAAGCGGACGGAAGCGATGGTGAAGAGCGAACGATCATGAGTTGAATTCAATTTGTTATTTCGCTACGGTTACTGACAGGATATTAGCAGTCAATGTTGATAAATGGGTTTTAAGTTTATCGATTACCAGCGTATTTTGTTTCCTCTCACCCTCATCCTCCTTCCGCGCCATCCCACACACCACCCCCACCCCGACCAATGGTCATTGGGCAAAGGGATCGAATGAAAAAAAAATCGAAAGGGAGAGGAAAAATTGCTTTTCCAAGACTTCTCGATCAATGAACCGTTAAGTTACCCGAGAGGTACTCGGAACAAGCATAACCGGTAAGCCATGTCGGGCCACAAGAGAAAGAGAGTGGAGAGTATGGTCAGTCAAGACATCGGAGGCCACAAAACGAAGATATCAATCATATTTCGCAGGCATTCCATACACCATGCACGAGTCTTTGGTTTCAATAAACTACATACCTTCAACCAACGTTCGAATGGCGCACTGGGGAACGAGCCCACAAATGGCGCCAACTTCTATGCTCCAGCACATGCACACTCACTCACACACACATACACGCTTACCACTGGCAGGTGCTTAGAAGAGGAAAGTGCCTGTCCAACCTAGCATGAATGCTGAGGGGAATATGGCAAACCACATGAAAGATTATCCCAACATCGCTGCCAGCTAAGCCTTCAAAGCCACTGCAGATAAATTAGATTAATGCTCTGCTCTCGGTCTCTTTCTCTCTCTCTCTCTCTCTCTCTCTCTCTCTCTCTTTCTCTCTCTCTCTTTCTCTCTCTCTCTCTCTCTCTCTGTCTCTCTGTTTGAGTACACGTTGCCGTACAAGAATGAGAGACCGCTTTACATCGAACCGAAACCATCCGAGGCCGTTCCTGCCGAAACCATAACTATGTTTGTGGTTGGATGATTGAAAAATGCAAAGATCCGTTCATCCGGCCAACCGGTTCGGCACTTCAAAGAATGTGTATGTGTGTGTGTGTTGTCCGGAACTTTTTCTCCGCCGCGTCTCCCCCTAGTTTATCCGTTCTCCGCTGGTGGTTCCGGTTCAAACCAAGCCAAACCACCACCAATCGTCCAGCACGATCTAACGTGGCTCCGGCTAATGAACTTTCACCAAAGGATCCTGCTGTTCTCTCACCCGGTCCTGGCAATGGTCAAAAGGTACTGGAAGTGTGTCCCGATAGCTTCAAATAATGGTCAAGGACCCCGGGTCGGTCGAGTCAGTAAAATGGAAAATGTTTCGAGTGCCAATCGAAAGGATTGATTGTCTGTTATTGGATTGATTTTGGAGTCGAAGAACTCGTCCTCTCGGAACCGAAACGCTGGAAAATAGCCCAGCATGTAAGGGGTAATTGATGGGATTTAGCAAGTCCGTAAATATGTACGTGCTGGTATGCTAGAACTATTTAAGTTAATTAAAATCCAGAGCCGGAAAGGATTGCTATCCGGTGCTGCTGGAAGCACTCCAACAAGTTTCCAGACATTTTATTAAATTAATATTCTCATTATCAAACAGACAGCAACAACACTCGTAGTAGCAGCAGCAGCAGCAACAGCAGCTCAATCCTTTGTGTTCTCGACGATGATATGCACAACACAACACTATGCGAACGCCGGCCACGCACACACGCCATCTGGCTCTCCGAAGCCTTGATCAAAAAGTTTCCTCCGACGGTGTGTCTGCCACAGGCCGCCACAACAGCGCCCGGACGTTTAACGAAGCCAAAACTTTGCAAACGCTGTACGTACCTCAAAGCTCAAGTCAAACGCATACTACAACGCTCTGCTCGGTTGCGATCAAAGAAATGTGAACCCGTTTGCTGATGGCCAAAGCTAATGCAATTATTGCCTTGACTTTCGACGATTTTCTTCTTGTTTCCGGTGGGGTGGAGGGCGCGGCGGGGGCACTGCAAACAAATACAATTCTCACATACTGTTCCGGTGGCACAACTTCATCAACATCGTCGCTCGGTTTCGATCTGGAAACGGATCCACGTCGCCGGATAAGCGATGCTCGACGCAACGCATTCCTTCCACATGTGCGTGTGCGTTCCTTTGCGTGTGTGTGGGTGTGTGTGTGTGACGTTGTCTTTGTGGAGTGGAGTGTGTGGCATTCCACGGATCTGCACGCCCGGAAGCGAAAGGATTGCCTGTTCGTCGGAAGCGCAAACGTTACTTTTTCAAGAAACTTTGCTCCTGCCTGGACACTGGCGAAAGAAGCAGAGTCTGGTGGTCTGGTTGCAAACACAAACACCAACGCTCGTTCGAGCTACGCATTCAATTAAAGACGAGATGATGCTTTTAGTTGGCACTTTAAACATGCTTTTCCACTCGAAAGTACGTTGCATCTTACGCCAGCAGGTTTTTACTAGACTGGTTCCGTTGTCTGCTTTGCCGTATGTAATATGTGGAACTTTCGAAGTAGCAGCAGCAGCACCACACAAACATGTGGAGCATTAGATGCTAAACGATGGCAAGAATGACTTTTTGCTGCTGGGATGAAAAATTTGTTTTCCACCAAATGCCAGCTAATGCCTTCCTTCCAGGAGCGCTTCATAATGGCTCAATTCTGTCTGTAAAAAAGAAGCGGTCCCGGTAGCACCACCATCACTAAGCTGCCAGAGGCTACGTCAATAACGGTGCAAGCTGCAAACATATTGCTGCACGCTATTTGCATTATGTGCTGCGGTTAGCAACACTCCATCATCAAATCAACAACATGCGGTACGCGCGAACTTCGAGAGCCTCATACCCGGCGTACCAGCGTTCCGCAGCTTTCCGTTCCGTTCCGCAGAGCAAATATCACACCGACAAAGAAGCACCAAGAAACGTTATAAAAACAGACTCATCAAGTTGGCGGGTACCGTGGTTCTCGGATCCGGTGGCACCGCCTGCTTCGCTCTATTCATCGTCCTTCTGTGAATGACGACAACGACGGGGACGAGGACGACGCACGCGCCCGCTTCGATGATTACTTTCCATCACGCTGTACTGCACTCCGGTGGGTTTTCGCATTTTTATGCTAAGCTCCTGGCATGGCTTCCCTCTTTTTTTCTCTCTCTCTCTCTCTCTTTATCTCTTTCTCTCTCTTTCTCTCTCTCTCTCTCTCTCTCCCACTCTGTCTGTTACGAAACGGATCGTAACTGCATCCGCGAAGGAAAATTCATTTCCCACGATGCCAATTTTTCTTACCGATGATAAATATTTACCCCTCATCGGTTCCGATATCCTTGAGCGCGAGGAACCGGAGGCATCGCATCGCATCGCAACCACCGCCAGCAACGGCACGCCAGGCCGGGGCACCGGTGCTGGCTCCGGCACAGTGGCAATGAATATGGAATGATGTTTGTTTTGTCAACGTGATAATTTTCGTTTTTCCCATTTTACCTTCTGCTGTGCCGGGTGTTGTTTGGGTGGTAGCGAGGAGGAGGAGGCTTGGATTTTGCTTTCGCTTACAATAACGGTAAACCGGTGGCTGCGTGGCGTCTGCGGCGAGTACCATTGACGTTGGGTGGTGAACGAGCTCATTAATGGATGCGGCAGATTAGTGATCCTTTCGGATTGACATTTCTTTGTCTCTTTTTTTTTAATGGCACCGTTGAGGTAGGGTGCTCATGAATATTTATTATTAATAAAGTCGCGGCTAGCCGATGACAGTTCCTCAGTTCAACGAATTGATTAATCCCGATAGGTTTTGTGTTGGTGTGTTGAAGGAGGAAGTAAAAAACCATTTGCTCCATTAATAGGGTATTAATGATGATTTTTTGGTTAGTCGATAACATTAGTGGCACTAAAGCTACGTAGTGAACGTGGATCTAAAAGTTATTAATAGCTTATTTAGAGGCTCAAAAAACAAAATATAGATTATGCTGTTCCAAGTAGCTCTTGTTTTATGCATTAACTTTCCATACAATAACTTCTTCAGCGAAGTAATACGAACTCTTTATCTCCTTCGAAGTCCCTCTTCAAATAACTCATCCTAGACAGACGTCAGAGCTTCCTCATAAACGTAACCTCAAATGTTCCTTCGGAAAGATGCAATAAAGCAACCGCATCTGTTCCGAATCCATACTGTTTTGCACATGATTGCTTCGAAACATTGATAAAAACCAAACCGTTCCCTCCGTCGAGGCGAACCCCCCGGAGGAGGGGGAAAGGGAAATCTTCCAAAAAACCTCCAAACCGCACACGAACGGAAACCGAACGGAACGCACCATCCGGTGCAGTAATTCAGTGTCTCCCGTGCTCACTCCGCACGTCGTCTACGGTCCGTCTATTGACGAAATGCAACGACCAAAACCAGTCACCATCGAGCATCGAGGACCAAAAGCAAGAGAAAAAGAAAGGAGGAAGAAGAAGCGAAACACAAATTCAACCAAATAACATAAAGCACGTCACAGTTGAACGGGAAACAACAACAGTGATACAGTACAAACATAAAACATCTCCTCCTTTCCCTTCTGCCTCCGCTTCGTGCTGTTGGGGGTTTGACCAAAAAAAAAATGTATAAAAAACATAGAGGAAAATGTTGGCTTCGACTCCCGCCGTCACAGCGGGTCTTGCACTTTTCGGACCCAACGAACGACCAGCGGTGCGTCTGGGTCTGGGTCTGGGTGTTTGAAGCTAAGCCATTCCGGGGCGAAGGGATTTCGGTGTACAACATGGCGAAAGTACGTGCAGCGAATATTGAACACCTCTCTTTGGCTCCTCGCAAAACCACCACGACCAGAAGCAACCGAACCAATACCCGGGAGGCACCCAAATGGCTGCCAAATGGTCGTACGTTAGAGCTGGTTTATATCACGCAGGGCTAGGGGGGAAGGGATGGCAGGGCAGGGGCCCGTCCGTGGCCAGCGTGGCGGTTACGGTTTAAGTTTATCGAAAGTGAATTCCGTGCGATGGTGGGAAACGCGATGCCGGAATTCTCGTTCTCGATCGTTTTTCTCTGCCCTCTTCTCGGTTCTGCCGGCAGCCGGTGGGGAAAGCCAATGGAGCACGCTGTCGAATGGAGGAGGTCTGGCAAGTCTATTAAGATGAGAAATTGATAAGCATACATCAGGCAGCAGGGGAAGGGGGAAGGGGAGGCAGGTGAGGAGGGGAAACCGGTAGCATATGCAACTGCTTCGCTTCAAAAACCCAAAACCTTTCGACGGTTGCTTCGATGTTGTTGTTGCTACCGTCACGCAACCACGCTCGGAGTGGCTTAATGAAGTTTAAAGAAGTAGCCCGGATTGAGCTCATTTATGTAGCCGATCAAAGATGGCCAGCATGCGGAATGAGCGATCGAACAACATAGCGACGGCTCTGTTAAGGTCCCGGCGATGCCTTATCCATTTTCCTACCCACACACGCACGCACACAATCGTATGTGCTTGGGTGCACGTGAGTCGAGCGTGTGTGTGTGTGTGCGTGTGGCGAAGACGAAGGTGGAAAAATGGTTTTCCACAATTGCGTTTTCCCTCCATCGCAACATTAATCAGCAGGGCAAACGGTGTTCACGCTAGCGTTTTACAATTATGCCACGGTTTAACGCTCGGTAGCGCATATTCATTCGGCTCCGGTGCCCCCCGGTGCCTTTTGGCTTTTTGTTGCTCGGTTGCTGGCTGGGGCTGGAAAGGGGACGACCGCCCTGGTGGGCGCGTCACCGAACGCGCATGTACGCCGGTGAACAAATGTGCCAAAGGAGGAATAAATTGAATGTAGAAAATTGCTAACGTGGGTAACTTGTAACAAAATGAGCGAAAAAGCATAAAAGGTACAAAAAAAAACCAACTGGCGAGGACTTTACATCGATTACATTACTCGGCGTCACACTCTAACCTCCCGCCCCCGTGTGTCGTAAATCTTGTTTCCCCGACGAACGTGGGGCTTTATTTGAGGATTTTTTTTCTTGTTATAAACTTCCAATTTCGACAGAATCAATTTGTGTTATTGATTTGCCCTACAACTGTTCCGTTTCTGGATAATGAAGCATTCGTCTTTTTGCGCCCAAGTTCTAAACCGATAGTAGTACCATAAATAACGAGAATGTAATCATCATTCAATTTATTGCATCGATGCAGATGTCACTAGGAGCAGGAAAAGTAGAAGTGAGACGACAATGCTGTAGAAATAGACGTTTAAAAACAACCGAGTTTAATAGGTGAAAGTTAAATTTAATAGAAATGAGATCGCTTTAAATCATATGTTAAATTCATTAAGCGTTTCTTCCAATCGTTAATAGTTATATCTAATACATAATCATTTAAAATTAATAAATTATCAGCTAATGCGAGAAAAAGTCAATTACTTTGCGGAACATAAAAAGAATACCAATTCAACTGAAACAACGACCTTATTGGTTCCTTAATTCGACCGTTCCATAACACTTCACTTCAATTCACATCTCATTTCAATAATCGCTCATAATTTCAAGGCGAGACATCGAAAGATTCGTAAAACAAAAGAAATTGGTCTCCACAATCAAATCGAGCACCACTCGTCGGTACTTCGTCCGGTTTATGGCTCCTCATTCATCGATTTCATCACCCAAAGCTATGACCTAGACACTCATCTCCTTCACCAAAACCTCAGCCTCAGCTTCAAATAGGGATCGGAATAAGAAGGCAATAAATGAAACGACGGCGTCGGTGCAAAGGCGTCGTCCACCGAGTCAAGCGTTTTATGGGTGAAAAGATAAATTTTCCTCATCACTGCATTGCGCTTTCACTGTGCACGAGCTAAATGAGCCGATAGTGAACCCAGTCCCGTCCCGTTCCAAGGTGACCAAACGGAATGACCAAACACTAGTTATGCTCCCAGTCCAAGAGCTCCCGTGCGATGCTTTAACACACACACACACACAGAGTATGTCCGCTAGGGCCGAAACCGAATCCTCCGACGTTCGTTTCCACTACGCCAACGTCCGTACAGACAAACTGTGCTCACACTGCAGCACCAGTGGGACCTCCGAATGGCCGGCTCAAGTGAATTTAAATTAATTTAAATTAGATTTCGCTCGTTCGCTCGTTCTGGATTCCTTAAATGCTCCCCAGGCCCAAAAAGTAGTAGCAACGCCAGCGGCAGCAGTATCCTTTCTCAGTTTCTTCCATCCTGCTCGTCTCATACACCAAGCACTGCACAAGAATGCACCAGGAAGACGCTTGGCCCAATACAAAGACGCCACCGAGATGCTCGCTGCTTGCGTGTCTCTCCTCTCTCCGTTCGCGTTGCATCAGGTGGCAATAGCAGGCCGCAGTTCGTTGTAAGATCCAGTTCCACCGGGGAGGAAGGACCCCGAAATTCGAAGCCTTTCTGGCACGAACTCGCCTTCAGACCTCGAGGAACACACTGCAAGCAAACTGCGAGGTTATTTATCGGCCGGTGCCGGTTTTTTGGTAGCCGGATTCCGGTACTGTGCTGCACCAACCGCGGGGTTATGCAACTCGGAGGGTAAATTTAGCATTGCAACGCTCCACTGGAAGCGCCGTTTTTCGGAGCTCGGAACTCGGGACCACAACAGCAAGGGCAGTGATGGTGGTGGTTGTGTTGAACCATGCGAGACACACCATTACCGACCCGTACCAGGACGTGAGATGCATAGAAAACCCGTGGTTTCATTTCGCATTTAAATCTTCAACCTCGGGCAGCGCCACGATTTGTTCTGTAAAGCCCACGCGAATGGGTTTGTTGTCCTTGAATCGATATTCAAACATAAATTGAACAACTTTTCTGTCGAATGATGTAAAACCTCCGTTTTACCACTTTATGGCGCCTTGTTATGATCAAAACTTTTCCCCCTCTTCGAAACGGTGCCTCTCTTTTTTAGTCTGCTTTGTTTTGACCAACTTGCTCGCGTTACTTAAAGTTTTTCGGTCCGGACTAGATGTTCTAACGGGATTCCGCTTTTCGGTAGCCACTTTTTTTCTATCCTCTTCTCGCGCTCCTCCGATATGATAGATATCGGATGTTTTCCCCCATCGTTTGGCATCCATTGTCTCAAACCGGGAACCGCCGCAACCACGCACCCTTTCACCAAACTTGCAAGTGCACTGCCCGTTGGTCGGGTGAATGCATTACCAACATCCACGGTGCGAGTTCCTGGAGGCACTTTTTCCATTTACGAAGGACCGCGGGTGCGGGTGTAATTGAATTTAAGCAAATCGCAAGCTTCTGAAAAACAAGTGCAAAGGGCGAAGAAATTCCCGGCGGCGGCAGCACCAGCAGCAACACAGGAAACCCAGGAACCTGGCAGCCTGCAACGGAACAGCACCGAAGCCGGGCTTGTCTTCCCTTTACCAAGAACCAAGATGCGCCCGCGAAGTAAGGAATGTGTTCATTTCGTTCGAGCTCGAGGGAGAGTTTTTGCGCTGCTTGCCGAACTCGTTGGCTCTCGCTTGCGCTGGCTGCTTCCATTTGACCATCTGGAGGACACCAGGGGCCTGTGAAAAATGTCGGATGCAAACATAATCGGTTCGCTGGTTACGCTGGTGCTGCTGCTACTGCTACTGCTGCTGGGAATGCATCAAAAACAAATGTTGGAAGAAATGCTCAAAATTGAAATATAAACACCCGTTCGGTAGCATCTTCTTCTACCGAGAAAGCTCTGCTGTTGGTCCTTTGGGAGTCTTGTCTGGTCTGGATGGTGTTCGCGGTGGCAGTGCACAGCGACGGTTTGCAATAAGAACTGCTCGACAGCAAACAAACCTTCTTCGGCAATACGGCAATACTTTCGAGTGGGTGTCAAAGAGGGTGTTAACTACTTGGAAATGCAACGACGCGGGCGTTGGTGTTGATTTACAGCTCACCAGATGCTGAAATGAACCTTCCCATGCGTCTGTCTAGATTGATGACTACACAAGAGTTAAATTAACTGCACAAGCGTATTCAACATCCTTCCAAAAATAGCGATAAGATGCTATTTTGAGCGACTAATAACTAATGTACCACTCGAGAAAGTCATTCCAATCCCAACCAATCTCTCACATTTTCTCTTCTAATCCAATCAATCGTCAATACGGTACTAATTTCTTCCGACACTTTCCTGCGCGTTTGATCACCAAACCCGTGGCCCGTGGCACTAATTTGTTGTCTCAATCAGCTGCTGCTTCTTTGGCATCCAGCGCACCGACGTAATCATCAATTCACTGCACGATACCAGACACCAGAAGCACAAGAACGAAACAAAAATACATTCAGCCCACCAACACTTCTCTCTTTTTCTCTCTCTCGCTCCGCGTCTCGTAAACACTTCAATAAACATAAATTGAGTTTCGTTTTGCGCCTCCAAGCGTGCCTCCTTCCGGACTACACATCCTGGAAGTAAACGTAAACATATGTTCTGTGGTGTGGTCCCAGCTCGGTTCCAGCTCGGTTTCCCGGTTGTTCTTATCCGAACCCTCCACCATCATCGTAATCCTCATCATCATCATTTGTCGGTCATATTTAGCTTCCCATCCAACCAATCGACCTGGGAACGATGCTTGAAGATGCTCGCTCACCGAACTGAACCGGTGGTGCGCTAGGTGAACCACGCTGACAGTAAATCCGAATTTATTGGTCCGTTATTTATGAACTCTCGTGTACACTCTCTTGTAGGTGTCTCGGTGTTTCGGAGGAATAAACGATGCGCTAGAAGGTAGTTGACTAGCTGGCCCCGGCAGTGAGTAATGCATTGACGATCGCCCTTTCCTGGGGGGGGGGGATCAGTTACCTGGTCAGACATCGTCTGTTCCTGAAGGATACACCGGGCGGTTCATGGTGGATAAATTTATCTCATTTTGTGGTATCGTGGAAGCTGCGATCAGGTACCAGTGGGTTTCAGGTGTCTGGAAAAGATGTCTGGAAGTTCGCATTCTCCCGGAGATCGGTTTATGCTTCACGTTGGTGGGAAGATTAATGTTGTTATAGCCTTTATCGAATAACCACAACCGTAGAAACTGATAGCTTTACCGTTGTTTTCATAACAATTATTAAGCCAAAGTGCTTCCTTTCTGATGCATACTTATTGGTATAAACTTTTTTTGCATAGCAAACCAGAAGAGTGCGTTAAATATAATCAAAATTATATTTCTCCAAAAAGGAAGGTTGATCAACGCATTGAGCAGTATATTCGCCTTTCCAGCACACGCTTTTACCACGGCGTATCCTTTGTTACGCGGGACCCGGTGCCTCAATAATGCCTCAATAGCACTCCATCAATCAAACATTGACGGCCTGTCTTTACCTTACCGATTTGCTGCTCCATGGAAGGATGCATTCACTCGCTCGCCCACTGATTGCCTAATGCCGGCCCACGGAAAAGCTACCCTCGTCAGTGTCCACAGACTTCACATAACCATACTCAATCATTTAATTATGCGAAATGTCTTTTAACCTTCTGCTTCTGCTTTCGTCCACTGTTCGACACTCCCCGTGACATTCCGTGCCAATTCCCCAAATTCAATCCTATTCAAAAGGGCCCGGCCTGCTGCCGGGAGTATGCATAACCTTTCATAATGTCCTCGTATTCTTTTCAAAGCAGATTCCTACGAAAGATTGATCGGTTCGCTTTCGGTATGCAGCAACTCAAGCTTTTCCCTCCGTTGGATTTCAGTTTTTTTTTTTCGGTGAAAGAACGTCGTTTGTGATTTTGACATTAAGGAACGTGGTCTTTTCGATTCAAGCACTAGCCTCGTAGCGCGTTCCGCAAATAATCAGCCGCCACTTGTGCCGCCATCGAAAGATGAAATCAGAAATAGGCGCAATCATTAATGTTTGATTCGATTGACGTTCACGATTGCACCAATTTATATTCATAACGGCGCTTGTAGAGACAAGCGAGGAGAAGAAGAAAGTCTCGAATTTTCAGTGCGAGAAATAATTATCCTCGTGGCAGTAGGCGTGGCGGTGACATTTTGCGAATGAAAATTCTCTTCCACATAATGCGTACTTTTATCAAGTAACTCAAAAAACAGAAAAATCCACTAAAAGCTGGTAGTAAATAAGCTTGCAATATAATAAAGCAACTATTATTAATATTAATCCGCAAATATTTGCTACTAAAATAGCGAGTATTCTATCAACTGAATGGAATTTCATATTCAGCACTAGTACTGTTACAGTAGATCAGACACGAGAAATTCCGTTCATCAGCAAGACCTTTTGTCACTATCCCTGTCATCACTATCGCTCACCAAAGCACAAGATTATCATGGAACACACTCAGCTAATGAATAAACACAAGACGCGATAGAGAGTTTACGAATAACTTTCACAAACTTCATCGCATTCCATGTTGTGGCGACATGCTGCTTGGGGTGTATTACAACAATTTTCATAGCACATCAGAACGAGCACCAATACCGAACGTTACAGTAAACAGAACTTCGATCGATTGCTGACGGATTGAGGATGGAAGCAGGATGCTGTATATGCAAAGGGGTACCACCGGAGTGTGCGAGGAGTATTACGTAAGCTCAGCTCAAGAATAGTCTCGTACTGCCGTGCAGGGAAATGATAAAGGAGCTGAGAATACGTCTATCTGCTAGCAGCTCCCACGACTCTACCACGGGTTCGATGAAGCAGTTCCGCTGACAAGTGGAAGCGTTTCGCCATCTTCACCATTCGTTGGAGAGGGGGAAAAAAGATCTGCCAGACTGCGTCATCGTCTTGAGCGTTTTCTTCTGCTCCACTTCCCACCCCACCCCAAAACGTAACCTCACGTAACGCAAGTGGAAACACATCTGTTCGTCGGGGATGATCCGGCGTGCGAACCGGATAGAGAGAAAGAGAAACCGACAAGGAAAGCCACCTTCATCCACCTTTCGCGTACAGCTTCGTTCATCCTCGGGCTACCGTATGGTGACTCGACAGTGCAGCGTGACTTCCATCCCTAAAAGTAGCCAACCGGAGTGTCTGGGAATGTTAGCTGCTCATCGTCAAACACACACACACGTACACCGGTCGCACACACACAATGAGCAATGACTCAGACATTCGCAACCCAGAATGGTCAGGGACAGCTTAGCATCGGGATTGAAGGAATGCAACTCAGAAAGCCGTCGAATCGTGGACTGACTGGCTGGCTGGCTGGCTGGCCGGCTGGCAAGGACAAGGACAGAATACAGTCCCTATAGCGTCGCAGGAGAAGAGCAGAATGAGTAAGCGTATTTGCAACCCGGAACAACTGCTCAGCGGCTCCAGAGAACAGTCAGAGCACGGTACGGTACGCCAAGAGTGCACCTCCAACTCTAGCTTCCGATTTAATTGCCCGGCCACACCCGCTTTGATGCTGGCCGAGGGCGAATCAAGGGAAGGGCCAAGCAGCTTCTCTTCAGCTGACGTGCCGCAGATCCGTAGAGGATTATGATAAGAAGCGCGCTTAAGAAGGAAATAACATTCTACCGTGTTTCTGCCGTCTCCGGTAGCGCGAGGCTCACGATACGATGAACACGGACCGCACGGGACCGCAACGACCGAACGACGGAACCGTTTGTGGCCGTGGGAGATTGTGAGGGATAATCCAGCGAGCGACGCGATATCGTCCGCGAGCTCGAGCGGTTGCTCCATCGTGCTGCTTGTGGTTTTGTGAAACGAGTTCATCAAGATTATTTCATTTTGTCGTTGTTGCTTCCATCGGTACTCTGATCTTGAACGACAGTTTACGGACAGCCGCACATCCACTTCTCCTCCTCCTCCTCCTTCCATCATCCGCAGCAATTTGTCACCGATTTGCAGATCATCATCGTTATCGAGCTACTGCCGCCGGCCAATCTTCACGATACACCGCTCCATCATCAGCACAGATGGTTGCTGGTGCTACTGCTGCTGGTGCTACTTGGAGTAGGTTCTTGGATGGAAGTGGATGGAAGTTATTAAATTACTTCTACGCTGGGACACGCCAACCGGTATCGATATCCGTTTTGTCGTGTCGAGCACAATCGGGACGTCGAGACGGAACGATGGCCCCCTGGGGACAACCAACCAAGTGATCCTCTTACTCTGTATACACACACACACACTGTGCAACGTGAGAAGAATGGCAAACGATGGGCAATTTGATGTTAAGTAATTGGCTGTACAGAGAGCGAGAGAGAGAGAACACCCTACGGCTTATGCCCTTAGGCATGGGATGCACCTGGCCTGGACAACAGCTGGACGCACCGACCGATGACCGTGCCGTGCCGTACCGTGCGGTGGAAGTGCACTTGATCGGTTTCTCATTCTGTAATCGATTGTAATTAAATCAGGGCAGCAATATAAACGATGACGACGCCAGGTTGACTGCATATCAAGATGAGTGTGTATGGTGTAGGTAGTGTTTGTGTTTTGACAATTGAGCTGCTAGCCTCATGAGTGTGATGTCAATTGTGTTGTTAAAATGCTTTTGCAGTACTTACCGATCATCGCGATCACTGACAGGAACATCGAGAATCGTATATCCATGATTCCAGCTCGTACAGTAACGTTTTATTCCTCCACCAATACCTGCTCTCACTGTCAACGGCTGTGACTGTTGTTTCTGAGGCGAATTCGAGACAATTTGACGATTTTTTCCGATATTTTAAGAACCTTATTATCTTTGAAATAGCACAGCAGTATCACTTCAACGATCACTGTTACACCCCACGATGCGAGCAGCACGCTTGCTGACCACTATCGGCACAACACCGAAAGGCGATTTTCTCGGACACGGAACAGTCTGACCAGCGTCGTCATTTCGATGCAAAAGTGCAACAACAATCTGCACACGCGTGAGCACGGAACACACAGCACCGAAACATGCAACTGGCCAATCTCAATCAGATGCGCCAACCGACCGTCGTCGCGGAAGAAACGACGCTCATCATCCGGCCATTAACTGTCAACTGCTGGCTGGCTGGCTGGTGGCTTCTGCACGTAACGATTACATCCCCACGGAACGGGCTAAGCTCGGCTCTACCGAGCATCAGATCGCACAAACCAAGCAGCACGCAGCACGAAGTGGCGGCCACGAACGCTGACGAACAGATCCGACCGGGCACATGTTCCGGTATCTCACAGGAGGTAAACAAAGGATGAGAGACGGATTCACGTGCTCGTCGCAGGATTCCTCGTTTCTTTCCGGTGTAACTCAGCGAGACGTGAGAGTGTCTGCTATTCGGCTGTTGCATCGAGTGGCGTCTGTTGGTTACCCAGTAAGAGAATCAAATAATCAAATCAAATAGCAAGCTGTTATTATACACACTTTATTACTGAACATTGTTGGAAAAAATATCCCAAATTATAGCTACATTAACAGATAACTTATCGATTACGTGTTCAATATAAAACACCATGCGTCTCCATTGGCAAGGTACTCATCGAAGTCACACATCGTGTTCAACGTTCAAAGCATAAGTTATCGTGTAAACAGTTTGTCTCATTGTTTGCTAGACGATGCGCTCTGGTGAATGCTTCGCTTCGCCAAATTTTCGAACTACATCGGGGTCTCACTCTATTGTTGCTCGTATCACCTTATGAAAACCCCCAGACTAATAAATTACCTGCACCACACGATATGGTTGATTCATTTCTGTTACGTTAAAGCGGATTCTTGGCAAATAAATTACAAACTTGTTTTGGGCATCGCTCCTTCAACATCCGTTACGAAGCAAACGAATAAGATATGTCTTAAAAATACAATTAAATAAAGTTTAGTTCAATTCTGAGTATCAGATATGAGAAGGATAGATACCACATCAATAACCAAATTCAACGAAAGCCAACTCTCCAAGGACAGCAAAACCAATACCATCGGAAGCACCCGAATGTGTCTCTGCGGAAATTTGTTTAAAAACACGACCTCGTCCCCTTCAGCGACCGTGCCACTTCAAGGGGTCATAGCGACCCTATTCAGCTAGAGCGCGAGGGGGCAATACTATTTCCGAAAGGTGTACACAAAACTGTTCCGCAGCAATCAACACGGAAAAGTTGTAGACGAACCGGCAAATATTCATATTTCACCATAAACTTCCTCGCAGTGGCAAGACGCCTGGCGAGACGCGTGCGGGTGGATGGAGGAAGAAAAAAAAGAAAAAAGGCACACCAGCATGGCCTCCCGTTCTTCTCAATCCCGACGACACACGTTGTTGTTTACATCTTGGAAAGGAAACTTTCATAATTTTGTCCCGGTCCCCGACACCGGGCATCGCGTCGATGCTTGGGCTAGCAAACATAATTCACTACATCCTCCTCCTCCTCCTGATCCTTCCACTGTCCGCGGCCCTAGCCCAGGATATGTCACCTTGGAGTGCTGTAGCGGAACGATGAAACAGAAACACATTTGCATAACCTCACACATGCAAATCATCAAAACACAGCACACCAGCACTTCTAGCAGCCGCCCGGACCGGAGAGTGATAAGCACTCAGCCACCGTGAGGGACCGAACCTTGTTTCAGGCACCTCGCGAAGCATGTCTGATGCTGATGACGGATCGCCAAAATGTCTCACTGAGGCTCTAGCACCACAACGAGCGTTTTGTATGTGGCCGTAGTGGAAATTGGAATTGAAAGAGCTCGCACCAAACCGACTATCAAACGAAAACCGGAGGACTGGTCGTGATAGTTGATGGTGTGAATACCGGTGCGCGTTTGCGAAGTTTCCTCAAGGCGCAGGGTGACCAAGTTCGAGGGGAGAAAATCGAGGTTTACAGTAAGTTTGACTTTTACCATTGGTCCCCGATCCGCTTGCATCCAGGGTCCCCTTTCCTGCTGCCGTCCGTTGCTTGGCGAGTGATTTTAATTTATGTAAATTGAACGCAGCAACTTGCAGAAGACGTTTCATGGACGCGCCGTACCACTGCATGCCCGTTGTTGTTGGCGTGAAGTTAGATTAAATGTTTGTGACAACATTTTGGCACGGAATAGCTAAAGGCCCATTGGCCATGTTTAATGTTCATTCCTTCGCCAACAACAAGCATAACCGATCGAATGGGAAATGGTGCTTCGTTTCTTTCTTTTTAATTTCTTACACAAATCATTCCGTTTGCTCACAATACCATCTAGGGCACAATCTGGCATTGAATGGGCTGGCAAACGCAAGCTAGTACATCGCCACACAGTCTCCCACCCTTCATGTGCATCTGCTGACGAGCTTCCGCTAGATAATAAGTTTCAGGTGCGTTTCCGCTGATGCCACTACAATGCAGCTGCATTCAGGCTGCATCATTAGACACGCACCTAGTACGCGATTGAATGGTGCCACCGTTTGCCC
>NC_064874.1:91286901-91304401 GCF_943734745.1 Anopheles darlingi
AAAGAAAAAAAGCGGAGGAAAATTTATCTTCGCCACATAAAGCATAAGCAACAGGAGCGTGGGAGGGAGGGGGGGGGGGGAGGGGAGGAACCATCGATGGAGGGGAGATAGTATGGCTCGGGCTACTACGATCGCGCAGCATGCCAGCTGCTCTCGCTGCTGTTTTGGCTTCCTTTGCTGCAGCATCGCATCGTAGCATCGGACTCTCGGACATCGGAGAACGAGTGCCCACAACATCCATCAGCCACAAGGATGGTCAGCACAATCTTCTGCTCCCCTCCCCGGAACGGACCTCCTTCCGGCAACATTCCGGGGACCAACTGTTTGTGGTTTACGAAAAGACGGGCACGTCGGCGCATAGGCGAGGTCGTAGGGAGGGACTCCAACATTCATAACGTATTGCAACAAACTCGCACACACACACACACACACACAGTCACACATCGGCGGGACCCGGAAGTCGTAGGAGTACGTTTCGAGGATGGTTTAGAACGTCGGCTGCTCGGTGCCGATACGAGCCGCACTTTGACCGGTTCGAGAGCCGGTGTGTTGATAAGTGGTTTGCTGACACCCAGATGCTAGATATTGTGAACGAAAACCTCACGAGACTCGAGAGGAGTCGGCAGTTATCTTGTCCGTTGCCAGTGGTCACCGGTAGAGTGGGACGAATGGCTAGAAAAGCTGGATCAAGCAAACATACCCCCACCGAGCACGTAGGGAACGGAGGAACTTTTTTTGTTGGAAGGTGAAAAGCATTGGTTTACCTTCTGTGATTGTTTACAACGCATCCAATTTATATGATCGAAACCGCTAAGCCAAGGTTTTCATGGCTCTTCGTGTTTTAAGGATTACGTTAATTCGGACCAAAACCAGGCTTAGTTTTGGGGATTTTTTATGGCGAAACTATTCAACTGTTTTCCCTGAACGTTATATTAAAGTCCTACTTTTCTACAACACTTGTCTATAATGTCCTCAAAAATTGACGTTTTATGAATACAAAAATTTACCCATTTGTCAGATCATAATGATGGTTTTTCCACGTAGAATCGTTTTGATAAATTTGCAATTTTTCAATTTTTGATTCAATACTCTTGATAGATTCAGCCTTCATAAAAAAATGTAAAAAGGAAATGTTACTAAATAAAATTAATAAAAGCGCGCCCTTAAAAAGATTATGGCACAGGCCCGGTTAGCATTTAGAAGTGATGTAAAAAAGACAGAACTTTTCCAAAGTGACGCATGAGTGTTATCATTAAAATACATCCTTTCTGTTAACCTCTATAAATGAAGATGAAAGGGCAGAACTCTCTGGTCCTGTGAGTTCTACGAATCATATGCAACACACACACACACCGCCTTTCTACATCTTTTACCTTTGATATGAATGACATGAAGCGGCGTACTCATTATCCCAGATCCAATTACTCACTCACTGCTTCCGTGGCGCATTCATATTACAATCCCAATTTCCCTCTACAAAGGTCTCTATAGTCTGCGGCTATTGTTCGACCGGCCACGCAATTACCGAATGTTCGCTGTTCTTTTTTAATTAATGCTCTCGCTGGGATGACAATGTACGCCTTAAGTAGGTTATTTGGACCATCGCCAAATGCCTCAGGTCAAGTCGCGAGATGATTACGAATCTTTGTGGCATACTTTTGCAAAAATGTGTAGCCGTAACAAAGGAAGCATTGGATTCAAACACTCACTTTCCGATGAAAATGAAGACGTGCTTGATGGTTGATTAAATAAACTACTACCCGTAGAGTACTCTCGTAGGTCGCGAAGGTACCGCAACCTTTCACGCAATTGCTCTCTCATTGATGATACAGCAACTGAAACTGGAAGTTCCATTAAGGGGCGCGCACTAGACAAAGTGATTTCCCTTCGGCCGGTTAGCTTTAGAATCCTTGTAACAAAGCGGTAAAGTTCGACCTGCTGCAGCCTTAGCGCAAATAGTCAGAACCATTATCCAGCATTTTCCAGCAGGAACCGCTCAAGTCGATATCGGGTTAAGGTGCGCCGAGGGATAAGTTTTCGCTAAAAGTGCACTTCGGGCATATCGAAGCCATTAGGTGCATCTCCCTTCCCGGCAGCTACACCCACCCCTCCGTCTGTGCGTAACACCATACCATAAATTCTACAATCAAAGCACATTGCCCCGGTCGGTACTCTCCAGTGGGATTCTCCCTCCCCCCCCTCGCTTCGATGGTCGCGGTAAGACGTTACCGAACTGTCGCCGAGGTGCAGGTGCTGGAGAGTGCAACACTTAACACCCCGGGATTGGTTGCTTCCCGAGGAAAGAATTTCCTGTGAATCTCTTTAACTTCACCGATCTACCATCGAGCAGAAGTTCGCCATCGCCGCACCTCGGAACAGCCGCTACACGCCACGCTGGTGCTGATGCTGATGACTTAATTCTTGGTTCGGGACTTGGTTCGGTCGCTCGATGGCAATGATGACGGTGATGACGAACATCAGGCTCACCGTTACGGATGAAGATCTGCGACCCGATTTCCCCGGGAACGCCGCCCCAAACCGCGACACGAACCTGTTGTTCGGGAAACTCCGCGCCGGATGGTGGCCACCGCGGAAGGCTAACGAGTTTTGCCAAAGCCAAAAGTTAGTTGTCGCGAGGAGCAGCCCTCGGTTCTTGGCAGGCAGGCCAGGCCAGGCCAGGGCATCGCAGGCCAGACGCGTTGTCGAGTCGGGAGCATAATTTGCATAAAATTTTATGCAGATGCCAAATCTGGCACCAGCACTCTCGATCGTCGGGCGCTGTTATGCAAAACGCGTGTGCCCGTGCGTATATGTGTGTGTGTGTGTATGTGGGTAGACTAACTAACTTGTTTATGGCATGCTTCAAACCGGAAGGCAGAGTCTCGGTTCCTCATCCAACCAACCAACCAACCAACGCACACGCTCCATCTTGGGGCCTATTCTTTTTTGTTTGTGCTACTTCCTTTTATCCACTCGTTGAGGAAGCATATTTCACAATCTTCCTAAACGGTGGCCAATTCCTTGCACACGCCTCGAGGCCAACTTCATCATTGACTCCTGACTCCTTCGGAAGCCTGCAGGCCCTGGCGGATGGTTGGGATGCCGAGATGTGCGCCATGTCAAGTGAACATAATTTCTTTCACTTTTTTCCCGTTCTCCGTTCTGGCCTTTTCTTCCTTATCCCATCATAGCCTTGCAGCATCACATGGATTGATATTAACATTTTCTGCCTTCCACCGGAAGTTCTGCAGCTTCGCAAACGATGGAAAGTGTTCGCCGAAGTGTTAAGGGGTGTGGCGTGTTAGTTATGGATACTTTGTACTCACTTCTTTGCCACCGAAAGGGCACAACAATTCACCCAGCTGACGATCGCGTAATGACATGCGAACAATTTAGCGGACCAATATTTCGCGATGATTGTGTGGTACCGCGAATGCTAGAGGGAATGCTTCTTCGAGATTACGATTAGTTTGTTGATTCAAACAGAAGTACTTGTGTCGCTCTTCATCGTTAAACACTTCAGCTTGATTGATACCTTCTACTCAGTGGTAATCGTAATGTGTGTCGGCAAAGGTGACTAGTTCTTTATCGCCGACACTTCACATACTCACCGATAAGCTTCAATTGCACCGATGATAGAATTTACCAACAAGCACTGACCATATAAAACCCACCGGCAGAGATCAGATTGCCCATTTACAACTTGCTGGTGCTACACGATAAAGCGATGAAAGGTAAATATGCGCTAGTGGTTTTGTTGGATGAAAATTACGTTAAACTTCTTATTTAACATTTTTTTAGGTATTGCTGTTTTGGTGCTTATCGGCATGCTTGCCGCTGCTGCATATTCAGCAGAAACGGAGCAGATTTGTCCGGAGCATGACGACATTTTCAATCCAGTGCACTTCCCGCACCCAACCAACTGTGAAAAGTTTTACAAGTGCTACAATGGCCAGAAGTTTGAGATCGATTGCCCGGCCGGGCTGCACTGGAGCATCGACAAGGACTATTGCGACTATCCCGAGGAAGCCGGATGTGTACGTCCTATTCCATAAAAATCGCCAATAAAATCGCACCGCAACATAACTTAACCGTCTTTTTAAAAAAAGGCAATTTGACGTGTGGTTGAACCTTTGAACTAGACCCTTATAAACGGCATACGGGATTGTGACGTCACAGTAAACAATAACATTGACGGCGACCCGTAAAAATCCATAAAAATCCGTGAAAATCCGTGAAAATCGTGAGGAAATCCCGTGAAAAGCGCCTGGAAATGTTCCGAAGATCGAAACAAACCACCGCCCCGCTTCCGAAACCGCCGACGGAGGAACAAATGATGGAGGATCTTCAGCTGTACCACGAAACGCGACCCCGGATAGTGGCCAAAATCGACGTGGAAGGAGAATCGCTGGGAGCCGAGCCAAAAATCGAAACCTGGTGGAAGGAATTTGAGGCGACTCTGGAGGACCACCGGGAGCTTCAGGACATCAAGCTAAACCTGGAGCAGATGCGTACGGTGCTACAGAAAACGAAAAGCAATCTGCAAAGCTCCTGCAAGGATATCGAGCTTCAAATCGAGCACGATCTCGAGCGGATACGAACGACGCTGAACGAATAAACGGGCGATAAAATGAAGATGTGACTGAAGCGGGTCCCATTGCGGGGATGTTTTGAGGTTCATAAATATATGTATATTTTGTAAAACAAAAATCCTCCTAAACTAGCAGCACTTTTCTATCGTTTTTCGTGATGCATAGCGAGCAACAACGCGCGTGATGTTGTCCCTGCCTGCCGTGGTCGCTAGTTATACGGGTACACGTGTCCGCAGATCGGTGAAAGCCACTTCCACGGGTATCCTACAAATGGGTGGGGCGAATGGATTTTTTTAGGTTTAATTTATCGCTTACGCATTCAAAATTGGCCAAAAAGTTCGCCTTTTCCGTTTAACCACATGTCACATGCTCCAAAAGCCCCCTACTCAATTAGTAACCAGCATCCACGCGTTCATCACACACACGTAAAGGCACACATACAAATGAACAGAGAGTATACAGGGGGAAAGGTGCCGCCGGTTGAGTCCCGTCGGTTTTTACTACTGTACCCGATTGTCTATTGTGCACCCGCGGCATGCAAATGTGGCTCAGTAGTGGTACTGATAGTGTGGGTCAGAAATTAATGCACAACAACTGCACGGATATCCTGGGAAGAGGCGACAAACAAATAGAACGGATCAATTAAAACCAAACTGTAAAGCGGCATGAGAGACAGCCGACGAAAGGAAAAACAGCCCCATTATTAGCCAACAACAGAAAACAGGTTTGCTTCGATAAATGTTAGGGATTTGCGTGATTGCAAACATCAAGGAAAGAAAGGATCAAGATCGTTAGTAGAATCATAGGAGTCATGGCTTGCTTCGATGGGAACCGATTTGATTGAAATGAGCTAGAGAACAATCGTTAAGTGACAAGCAGCGTTGCTGCCATTTCACGCAATGACCGGCCAATTATGAACAAGCACAACACTTGACAGTAATATGATGATTCGCTAAGCTTAGAAATGATTGAAATTGAAAAAAAAAACAGCTTACTATCTTCTCAAAAGCCTTCGTCCTAGTAATGGGGATAAGAATTGACAGGAGAGAGCGTGCGCAACCCTAGGAAATGGAACAGAAACGGGATCATTGTTGCATCATCGGCACTGCACGGAGTGGCAAAGCGGTACAGAAGAGAGATATATGTCTCACGACGCTATCATTACACTACTAAAGCCAACACTACACAGTAGCCAATAGGTTAGCAACTTACCGATAAATTTACAGGACCACTAAAAGAAAGAGCTCTCCAGATAGATCCCAACGCTAATGATAGCCGGTAGAAATAGGTTTTAACTCCACGCACAATAGAATTAGTAAGGAAAAGGTATAGAGGTGCAGTAGGAAGGCACATGCAGTCTAGCTACCGTGTCACTATATCATCACCACTCTTATCACATTTCGGATAGTCAGTTTTATTCGACGGAATCACTGCGAATCACCACCACGGATCTCTCCTGGAAGGTAAACTGTTTTATTAAAACTCTCAAGCCCCCGAGTGAAGGAGAAACTCCTCTATTCTATTCGTTTTAAAATCAACATTCGCGTCCCAAATTGGTCCTTAGCTCTTCTTCGGCTGCTATTCGCCATCTTTAGGCACTGATGATTCTCTAGGCAGGCTCACTAGCACTAGCATAGGGCACAAAAAGCAGGCAAAAGCATGGACGGATTCATTGACTCTTCTAAACTCGTAACTAGATAACAATTCCTGCCAATTTAAATAAAACATCTTTTCACTCATCCCATCCCTGACACTCGGTGCGCAGTGTAACAGTATTGGTTTGTTAGTTAGTTTCTCTATTGGTTTTACGCAGTATGCTAGCTATAAAGGTCTCTCTCTCTATCTCTCTGTGTGTATAGGACGTTAAGTACAAGATTCAGATCCGATTAGTAGTGCTGCACTGATGCGCGCTAAGGCGAGTCTTAATCAACGGGTAAAGTATGAGCTTTGTGGGATTTTTAAGGACAATCCCTGTCCTCATCAAAAGACCTCGTTCGTTAGTAGCTATTTCCACCAAAAACTAGACTCGAGAGCTCTGTTAGTGATTTGGTGTTCTTGGGTGTTAGTTAGAACCAAGAAAGGATCTACCTACCCTACAAGAGGGAACACGCCCGGAGATAAATAGAGTAGAAGTGGAAGCAGATAGTTAGGTTGAGGGAGGACGGTGCTCACCATCTACTACGGTTAGGAGCCCTGGGTTAGCCATACTTTTCCGAAGCCGTTAGCCAGTAGAAAACATGAAAAATGCGTAACTTGCCTCGCGGTTTGCACTTCAAGTGCTGCTCAACGTACTGACACGGACACTGGTACTGGGGACAGTGTCGAGCCGGATCCTGTTGCGTCACATCGATCAGACCCCTCCGGGCTTCATTGCCCCACCGGGAGGCGTAGCGCAGCAACAGCAGCATTCCACGTTCCTGCAACAGAAAGCGGGGCGGGTTCGAAACACCATATGAAGACGGGAGTTTGTGAAGTAAAAGCCGAATAGAAAGGGAGGAAAACAAGGAACCAGGGTCTGTCGTGGGGATTGGCTCATGTTGCAAGTTAAGCCATGTTAAGCGAGGGAAGGAGGGTCATACTTTCTAGGGACAATCCGTTCAGTCAATAACATCTAGGATCTCGGCTCGAAGCAGTGCAGGATCTACAGACCTAATGATGGGCCTAACTACATTATTCGATTCTCTCCAATGAGTCATATGCAATCGCAGGCAAACTATAAACAACTTACTGCCTACCAGGTCCCTTCACCGAAGATTTTAAAATACATTACACAGACACGCACACACACACAGACAGATAGGCAGATCGATCTACAGTAAACTAAAAGGATTTGCTAAAAATGGTTGCCATCTGCTTAATGTCCCCTCTGCCCCCTATCTCCTACTATCGCTATCGATCTCTCACACATTTGATAAAACAATAAACGTCTTTCTTTCTCCCTATGTCCTCTACAACACAACTCGGCACAATGTTTGCAAGAAGGCACTCCTGGTACACACGGTCACGGTCGAGATTCTGCTCCCTCCCTTCCACCCATGCTTTGTACTGATGTCGAGCAACGATGATCCGCGATCGCGCATTAAAACTGGAATCCGACTCGGGCAAGCAGCTGGCGCACCGACGCACAGCATACACGCGGATCATCTTTCGGTTTCTTCTGCAGCATCACTTCCTCCGCGTACTGGCAGGGACAGTAGGCGGTGGGGAGGTGTCGTGGGGCCGATACGATCGCGTTCTCCTCGATGGTCCAGTCCAACCGGCGGCGCAGGTAGTCCTTGCCCCAGCGCTGCAGATACCGCAGAAAGATGCCCTCCGCTCGTCCCTGGTAGCGGTGGCCGTTACGATACACACACCGGATCACGCACACACACGCACGAGCGCACAAGCATGCGCCCAAACAAATAGAAACACACAGAAAATAGGGAACAATGTAATCTGTACACACGCTGTCGCCTCTATCTGATGTCCATCCCGTAACCAAAACCCTTCAACATCTTATCGAATTGATCGCAACGATCGCGAGTTGGCGCGGATAGGATTCTATGCTAAACCCAAAAATCACACACACACACAAACAAACACACCCCCGGGATTGCAGCTGGCACTTACCTGTTTCCGTGAAAGGCGGGTCGTGTTCGCTCCCTGAATCACGATATCGTTCGTCGTCACATCTAGCCGGCTCTCCCAGCCTGGTTCGATCGTGTTACCGTTCTGTTCGCTCCGTTCGATAAACTCGTTCAGATAGCTGATGCACTGCGATGGTTCAAAGTACAGGAAGCACAGGTTCACCTTGTGGCAGGAGATGTGCCCGCGATCGTCGAGCGCTAGTAGGATCTTGTGCCGGATAAGCTGCTTGTTCACGCGCGCCATACATCGCTCCAGGCCACGTGCGAGCTTCAGCTTTACCCACATGCACAAGAAGATGGCGGCCGCGTTTAGGAACAGCCAAGCGACGCCGAGCGAGAACAGCGTGATACCGTAGATGCCGGAGAACAGTAAGCCGACCAGGACAATAAAGGCAAACAGGATCCATACGATCAGGACACGCTTGTAGCAGATGTTGTACAGCGTGAACCGGTAATCGTTGACCAGGGTTTCCATCGCGTTTACGTACTCCTCGACCGTAAGCTAAAAGAAGATCAACGATCAGTGATCGATGGGAATCGTGATTTGATCCCTACCTTCCGCACTTACCGTTAGTCCTTGTGCCATCAGTTCTTCAGGGACAAGTTCTGGTCGGAAGACGGCCGGTGTTATCCAGGGCCACCGTGTGTTGGTCGGTAGCAACGTGACGATTACATCTCCGTTCGCTAAAATGACGCCAAAAAGGCACATGAACCCCTCGAAAAGAAGATTTCGGTCATTGATTACTTACCGAAACCTTCCCGCACTCGCCCGGTGGACAGTTCGATGGTGCGCATGTTCTGTGATTGAATCGGTTGCACCACGTTGACCGATTGTTTCGGAATATCGATCACGGCCGGTTGTGATGTTTTGTTTAGACCGGGTGTGGTCACATTTGGCTGACCGGTGGTACTCTTGCCTGCGGATGACATTCCAGCACCCGATTGTGATGCATTTGGTGGAGGTACTTGCTTTGGTGACCTGGTATCGAGATTCACGTGAACCGTTTCCGTTGGTAGCACGGCCGGTGGGGCAGAGTCTATTGTTGCTGTGCTCGATGAGGAGGCCACCCGTTGGTTCGAGCTCCCCGACTGCTTGGCAGACGCAGGAGGCGGTGGTAACGATGGTGACGGTGACTGTAAAGAGAGGAATCGATTATTAGTAATTATTTTTATCAAGCTGACGCAATAAATGTATCTCAGATGAAGATATAGGCGGCATAAAAGAGTGTCAACTATGCTCTTCCACTCCCATTATCGTCACCGATGTGGTGAATCATCATGCAACCATACACACAATGTATTGGCTTTGAGAACAGCTCGGTTGGCTAACGGAGATCAATCCAAATCTCGGAACCCCGGATGAAGCGCGTGGCGTGAAGGTGCCGCATCTCATTATCCATCACATATGGTGCGCTGTATCTGTGTGCCATCGTTATGGAAATCATAAACACTTCCCCCCCCCCCCCCAACCATATTAGGAACACTTTGTCTCCGTGCTGCTCGGTGGCCGGTTTCATTTCATTTTTTTTACAGTCAACTACTCCTCTCGTGCTAATCTGGTGCGCATTGAGCAGTGAAGTACGTGCAACGGAGCAAAACATCTCGCCGCTCGGCCGTGGACCCGTTAGACATCCCTCGCTATAAGAAAGACGACAAAAAAGCTGTCTAACGTCTTCAATCGTCAAGTGTTTATGAAACACATCGCAAAACAATAGAGCGCATTTGTGCGTAAAGTGATTCGTTTTTTATGTATCCCCTCGGTATCGGGCACCTCCGTAACATGACGACGATTTGGCACATTATTGAATTCATAAGTAGACGACAAGAGCCTACCTCGATCGTTTGGTAACCGCGAGTCCCCGAGGAATTAGAAAAACATTTAAACAGGGCGCCGCCACAGTCTGCTGCTACCTGGTAATGGACGGTGATTCATGCACCCTTAATAGTGCCCCTCTAATCGCTAACGTACTTAGGTTAACGAGAAAATTTGCCCAGAATTAGCCGGCTGGGAGCCTTTTGTTCGGTGCTGTGCATGCCTTTCGGAGTCAACACTCAAATTGTCAACATAATCAACCGCTCCGCTGGTTTACCGCGGGTATTTGGCAATGAATGTTTAATTTCTTGCTCACGAGCTCGCACATGGCCACCGGTGTGTCAGCAAGTGAAATTAACACCCGCATAGCCGCCGCAGGGGCTTCTGCTGTTCGGTTGGTAGGTAGGTGATACTGCTGTGTTCAGGATCAGCGTTTGCGAAATGTGACATCATTGGACGCGCCAGTGTGTGCTCACACACATTTGCCCTGGCGGTAAAGTGTTTGCGTATGGGATGGAATTCGATAACTTTGAACACCCTCGCCCCACCCTCCCCCGATGGCACACCTTATGAAATCGATGCATTGTATGCCCCAGAACATCATGTGTTCAAAATGCCGCCCTTTGGGTACGCGCGAGCCTTCTTTGTGAGGCGACCGGCGGTATGCATTGGCCCGGGGCGTTTGGTTGTTGTGTTTGGTACACCGCGGATGCGTGTGCTGGCGCGTAGCAACGAATCACACGTGACCGTGTCCGTCTACATCGAGGCAACCAGCGGTTAGCAAGTAAGACATGTGTCAAGCGATTAAATGCTAATAAACATGAAAGAGAAAGAGAGAGAGAGAGACAAAGGGGGACGAAAGAGAGCGAGAAAGATAGAGAAATCTCCGCTGCAGGTATGTGAAGCAGGTGACCTACTAAATAGCCACCCTACACGGAGGGTGAACGTTGTGTCACCCGCGGTAACAGCGACGACAACAAACCGGATACCAACATTGTGCACCTTCTGACCAGCCAGCATACACAAACTTGCCAACTGGAATGTGGCTTGCAGCAGGCATTCTCCGCCACATGTGTACCAAGCAGTGCATCGGCATACAATGCACGATGCAGTAAGAACACCTTCCGTCTGGTCTTATCAATGGAACGAGGAGACGAGATAAGGGATGTGCCGTGTGATAGGCCGTTGAATAGAAAGCAAGCTGCGACAGCTTCATTAAATGATTGAAACCTCTTTTTGGTACGAACGGGACAAAACCTGAGCAAACGGGGAGAGAGAGAGAATGACTCAACGGCGAAGTAGGCGCCGACAGACACCACGTCAAACGGGTACGAACTCCGGTTTCAGTCTCTTCTGAAAACTGGCACCAGCCCAAAAAGGGGGGAGAGAGCCCGTCGAGATGGCGCACAGCAGACGAGGTGTTGAATTTGTTTAATCAATTGTCCACCCTGCTGCTGCTGCTGCTGCTGTCGTGGAGCATCGAACCCTCTCAGCTGGGAATTATGTTACGAACATCGTCGAGGGGGTTCGTCGCTTACCGCACCATACCGGGCCAATGCTCCCGTCGCTTCGCGGAGTGTCTCGGAATTCGGAGAAAGAAGAAAGACAAAAAAGAGGCTCCCATAGGAGTGGAATTCCCCCGTTACGAACCTTGCTGCTGGCACCGAGTTCTTGCTCCTCCTCGAACTTTACCCAGGTTTTCTGGGCACTACCACCACCACCATTAGCTCCACCACCGTCGGCAGGCACCGTTAGCGGACCAGCGCCGTTGGGAACGGCCGTCAGCCCTCCACCTGCGTTCACACCCCTTCCGGTGGTGTTCGATGCATTGTTGGGCGACGCACTGCGGTCAGACGATTCACCAACACCACCACCTTCCATCACGGGGGATTATTGTGGGTTGCTGCTGGTCGTACTCGTTGTTCGACCGCCGGAAACACGCAACGGGCCCAGCGACCGTGAAACGAAACACACCGATACGCACTAACGCACGTTCACTCTGCACGACGACCGGTACTTCTCCGGGAACTGTGGAATTCCACCGTTCACCACCGCCGCTCGGTGGCTTCTCAATGCAAATCACCACCTTTTGCCTGCTGTTGGGCGAGAGCGAAGATCCATGAGATCACGCGGCGACAGCAGCCCAGAAGATGATGATGATGATGCTGACGGTGATGATGACGACGCGAACACTGAACACACACCAAGATATCGCGCAACCTGTCCGATGGTTGCTCGGACCCGAACTTGCCACAACGGATACGCGCCACAACAGCTTGGCCACTACACTGAATACTAATTAAATTTGATGGTTGCCTACGTGGACGTATTCCTCAAAGGTCCGGACGACGGGCGGGTGGGCAGGCAACAGTTCCACGCGCCACGGAGGGAAAAAGGTGTATCTCCGGCTAGATACCTCTGTTTGCGTTGACGTCGTCTGGCAGGGTGAATCCACGTTGGCGATGAGCCCGCGATTCATGCGAGCCATAGACAGCATCGCCGCCAGCCGAGCGAAGGAGGGAAAGAGAGCATTAAACATGCCGAAGCCGAACCCGAACACGAACCGCACTGCGTATTCTCACCGGTAAAGGCGCGCTTCACGGGAGAGAGAAAAACACAAAAAAACGCAGCATGCTACGATCGGAATGGAACCCTTCAGCAGGTGGTTATGATGAAGCGACTTATGCTGCAAGAAAGGGCACCATAAATTATTAACATTAAACAAGGAATTTTAGATAAGTAAAATAAATAAAAAGACAACACAACAATTACTTTCTTATACCTGCACAATTTATTTCAAATTTGTTACATCAAATGCCAGCCCTTGGCGCGATCTATTGTTCGCTTCGATCGTGTCTAAATATTTACGCGAGGGTTATTGCTCCACATCGGTGGATCGATGTCGGTATCGATTTGTAAGTGTAGTGTATCGATCAATAAAAATTCAATTATGGTGGGCCGATTCGGATCAATGAAACCCTTTTCGGGCTAATTTGGTGTTTTTGATTATCCATTCTATTATTCATCGTACATCGTATGCCAAAAGTCGGATCATCACGAGGTATCGCCTGCGCTTGGGCACGACGATTCACTGATTCATAATCACCTATCGTGTCCGCTAAGTGTTTTCAGTGATTTTATTATTGTTCGGCGCTTTTCTTCGCTTACACTTTGGCTTAACGGTAATGGTCCGGATTCAATAGAATAAAAAATTGTATAAAAAACATGCATCGAAAGGTAAATAAGAATATAATTTAGTTTTTTAAATACCAGATGCTAAAAAGCTAAGCTAAATTGGTTAGGCCAGAACCATGCATTTGTGATAATTTGGGTATAAATAGAATGTTTAAAATAGATTTGATCATCAAGACCTGAATGTAGAAAAGGAATTTTCAAGACCGTTAGTCCGGACATAGTATTAAATTTGGCAACTTAAATAAATATCCTTCTAGTACTGAAACTTAGACTTAATGATTAGAATTTCTCACTTCTACAGTTAAAAAGGGCCTACGGTTCATGGTAATCGTTTAAATAAAAAATGCAGAAGCGCATTTAGCTGCTATATCGACTAGTGTGAACGAGTCAATGTACAAAAAGTTGTATAAAAGATTCATGTTCAGAACTGGGAGAACAGTGACGCTGTTTCACTATTGATTATCATGGATTAAAATTCAAAGTTATCTAACATAATTTACTATCTTCTTTGCCGCAAGGTGTGTTTGTCACTGGTTATTTTTGCTCAGAATGGCCAGATGTACGACTGCAGCACAAGGGTAAACATTATGTTCCGAATAACCTAACATATAAAAAACTGAGTACTTAAAACACACAATTGCTACTGTAACATAAATTACAACGAAAAAAAGCACGACATGAATGTGCGTTTGAGCAGCGCAAAACTAACGTAATACGCTCGCAATGAGGTAGTACGTAATGGTAGATCATGGTAAAAATAGTGGTTTCGTATGATAACGTCGATATCAACTTCTACTACTTCGTAGCGTAGTATGCCATGACTAATTGAATCGCAGTGTGTGATTAGCAATAGCTCACCCCCGAAGATCGCCTAAACGGAGTTGAACAGCAGCACACGGGTCAACATCGACACGATGCACGGCATCTGCTTACGCATGTTGAACCGAGGATCGTTCGATACTGATTCATGCTCGAAGGCCACCTTTTGCGAGACGAACGTGAGCAGCGTGAGGAAATCGTATTTGTGTCCGTTCTCCCGCATCTCCTTGCACAGCTCGTTAATGAACCACGAACCGTGGGTCGTGTTCCGAAACGCCATATAGCCCTGAATTGTTGCATACGCGAACAAGAAGTCGGCATGGGTCGGTATGGAATAACGGGCAATGCCATCTCGCTGGATTTTCACACCACTTTGAAGTTCATCTCCGCGGCACGCCTGAATAAGGAAAATTTTAGGCCTCCCGGCTAACGTCCTACAATGATCAGCAGTAAACTGGCTCCAGATGGTGGAAAACTCGTAGACACAATCGTAGGCGAACAGATAGTCCCCTTTTTCGCCGTGTGTAAGTACGGCCACCAGCAGACAGTCATTATCGCTGTGATCCAGCTGAGCAACTGCAAATAGAAGTTTGTATGAGTAATGGCCTTTCCCAAGCGATTTGCCCCGCTTTGTCTTACCCTTCGAAGTGACATCCTTAATTTCCGCCAGCTTATAATCGTGGTAAATGTGCACATCGAATCCAAACTTTTCCAACATCTCAGACAGTTGGTCACAGTCTACTCTGTTACCTTCGCGCGGTGGGAAATGTATGTGCGGAACGGCAAAGTTGTAATGAGAAAAGATCAGTGCCATTCCGCGACGCTTGTGGTTCATGGGATAGTACGCCGCGTATCGCTCGATGATATACGCTGGTCCACTGCTAGAGCCATTCTCGGGCGAACGACTCGATCCCGGAGAAATGCGTCTTCCATCGATGGTGTCCTTCTTTTTGCCAAACATTTTTGCTGCAGATCGAAAATCTGAAAGGGGGAAGCAACGGGAAAAGGTGAACGGAACGGTTTGGATTATCTGCTGTTCTTGGTGCTGCCAGCGCGTAGAGCGGTTGCGTCAGGCAAGCGCTAGAACAAAGAAAGTTCCTGCGCTGTCTTTCCCGAGTGCTCGGGGTGCCACCACCGGGAAACCTCCGGTGTTTGGGGCGTTGGTAGATCATCATAGAGCTCCAAAATGCACAATTCACGACATACTTGATGTATTTTGAATTTACGTCTTGTACTTACATGTTCGGAGACTGCGGCACACAAAGAGAAGAGATGAAAGTGCGTGTGCTGAAGGATGAATGGGCAGCAGCTAATCGGCGGAAGTGGTAACAAGTAATGAATGGTGCACTGGTGGGAAAATGCGAACGAAAATGCAAACTTAAAACGCGACACTGGGGAAAACAGCCATCCGCAATTTTATGAATCATCCATTTTTTTATCAACTTTTGGCGCACGAACGAATCACAACAACCACCTGGTCGACTGTCTGACGTTTACCCGCATAGCATACAAGGGGCCGCCTAATGTTTAAGCGGCCCCTTGTATGCTCTTTGTTATACGGGCAGATCGCCCTCGTGGAAGAGGAAAAATCCGATTAATCGGAATATTCGTGACTGAAATCTATGAGGATTTGGGCAATAAAAGAAACTCTGGTGATGCCCGAGATGATGTACTGAAAAAAGATTACAACTTTCAGTGATTGCATAGACGAACGATGAGCTTTCGCGATTACCTGGAAAATTAATCGATAAGAGACGAGACAAATTCCAAACGTGTGAAAGACCAAAGTATTGTACTCCAACAGCAGCTGGAATTGTTGGATTCTCAGGACGGTCGCCTTCTCCAACGGATTCATACTGATCATACATAGCTGGCGCGAAAGATGATGTATCTCTCTGTAGAATCTTTCGCAAGACCAAGTGAAGAACATGAAGACGAAGTGATACGGTACCAGATTCACACAATACCCTGCAAAGGAAAAAAGGATTCGTTATCCAGATTTAGCAGAGCTTAACACTCCGGTACGTACATTCAACCGATCGATCCAATACTGCGCGATACACCGCCCAATAGATCTCATTCCACAGGACGATGCAATATTTTAGGCACATGAAAGCTAGAGTCCACCCAAATTGATCCTGCATCTGGCAGAACACCTTCATGCAGTCAAAATAACACAGACTAAGCAGTTGAAACTGCTGGTGAAAACCTGCAGAATCTTTAACGCCCATGCTGCCATTTAAGGATACTACTAATCGACCGAGCCTGGTGGTTAACAATCGGACGTACACGGTAAAAATGCGAACGTACATAATGATCTGCAACAGCTTCATGCTATCCACGAAGCTCAGCACTTCGAAAATGATAATGAAGCATCTTAAACTGTGCTCTTCGCGCATTTCTAAAACCACCAACAAACCCACGACTATTCCGATCTGGGCTAGCCAGAGAAAGAACATCAAACCGTAGGTTCGACTGGCTCGATGGAGCATCGTCAGCGCCTCGTCCCGATCATCCTTAAATAGCGTGTTTTCTATTCGATCAAACGTGTCCCACACTCGTATGTCCTCCTTGCTGGTGGCCAAACTTTCCCAAGTTACCATGAAGTTGGTGACGAGTGCTATGCCCAGACAGAGCCAATTAATGATCCGATTGATGCAGCTTCGGTTTGGGATGAACTGTGCTGCGTATGCTGGTCCGAGTAAGGCGGCCAAGATACAAACTACAAGGAGCACAACCGATTTCAGAATCATCAAACGATGTTTGTGTTTGATAATTTTGAACCGCTTCCCAGCAGCGTTGCGTCCAAGTACACGATAGGGGCAGTAAAATTCGAAAAATGTCCCGAAATAGTGTGCTGTTTCCATGCTGATGATGGGTTCGGGTGTGTTTTAAAACTGAGCGTCGGCATCAGAGCCACACAAAAAAGGGCGGCACGGGAATTTTACTTATGCATTGGGGGGTGGAACATTGATGGCACCTCATTTGTAAACGTCGGGGAGTCATGTGTGCGGTCTATAGATGTTCGGAGGTAGTCATCATTAACTAATTATCTGCGGAATTTAAACACCTTTTGGAACATCTCGGTCTGCTGGGGCAAGGCCGCCAAACACAACCGGAAAACCAGGATTGCAAACCCTGGACCGGGGGTTATAAGTCCATGCATTTAAATATATTCACCACGACATACACCACGGTAGGAAGTCACCACGAAAAATGTGGTCACCACGGAATCCACTTTTTTCACCGGGCAAAAATTAAAATCCCGTGAACGAGTTTGGGTGTGCGTCCGTGGCATTTCTTCAAGAAGAGATTTTTCTCGGTGTAATTCCCGGTTTACCGTACTAAAACTACTCGCTCCTTAAAAGTAAGTAGCTGTGCAATCGTGGCGTCTGCCGAACTTACCGGTCGCTTTCCCCTGTGCCAAAGGAAATAGAAAAAGAAAGTGCGTAACA
>NC_064874.1:91314401-91321901 GCF_943734745.1 Anopheles darlingi
AGACATTAAGAAGCGCCCGTTTGCGCTGGCACGTTCCCGGGTCTCTGCTACAAGCATAGTTCTTCTTCTTCATACCTCTAGGCGTTACTCCATTACGTAGCAATAAACAGTTATAGTTATAGAATAGAAAACACTAAACAAGGCGCAAAGCACAGTTATATACAGCGCGCGGCCCGCGCGGGAACACGATAAAAAGGGTGGATGGCCCAGGGTGCAACAGGGTTTTTACCACGTTACCTCGAAGAAGCAATAGTTTAGCTCACTGACAGTAATGGGGAGCGTGTTATCCAGAATGTCCACATCCTTGGAGAATCGCCCCAGGACGCGCCCGGTCGGCGTGATGTCGAAAAAAGCCAGTGGCAACCGCAGTACGGCCTGTAATAGGGCCGCATGCAGCTGTCTCGCCGCCCGCCACGTGCCCAGCTGGGGCGACAAGTCACAAAAGAAGGACAAGATGGCTAGAAGTGATCCGAAGAGAAAACACGAACAGCGAACACCATGATTAACAGCACACGTAGAGATAACAAAATGGAAATAAAGATCGGTTTGTGAATCACAGATGAGAGAACCCAGTGGAATATCTGAAGGTAAGATCTTCCGTCGTTGCATGGACCCTAAAAACATACACACATACATACTGAAATCGAAGGATGGAATGGTGTCCATGGAGGCATATCGAACCAACAAAAGAGAGATACAACTTCCGATAACAAACTGTGAATCCTTCCCATGGGACAGAAACATGGAAACATGCACCAACTGGCCATATACTGCGCCTAAATCGTTCGTAATCGATGCTGAGGTATTTCTATCCTAGATTCCACGGTATCATCGCCACCGCCGTCGTTACCTCGATCGCACAAATGATCCAATCTAGCAGCAAGCCCGGAAGCCGGGTATCCAGTACGTCAACGTCTTTGGAAAAGCGCTGCAAAACGCGCCCGATCGGTGTCGTATCGAAAAAGTCCATCGGTAGGTGCAGCACGTTCGTGAGCAGCAGCTTGTGCACACGAACGGCGGCCGCCCAGCAGCCAAGGAAAAGCGTTATATCGAACGCAACACGTGCCAGCCCTGGAACGGATAAGGAAGGAAGGGGCAAATTTTGGGCGAACTGGGCTGGCTGGCGCATAAACGACATGAAATGCGTGTGATCGTACGAATTACTATTTACAACGAAAAAGATGCGCAGAAGTATCATGCGGTGGGCGAGCGCTGGAGAAGATCGATGGAATGTAAAGTGGAATGTCCCACCCTTTTCTCTCTCTCTCGGTTTGCCATCATAATCATGCGTGAATACCAGGCATTCGAATGCATCCTCTAATCGGTTTTCCAAACGCTCTATCATTACGTTACCTCGAATATGGAAAACACGATATAGATCAACTGATCCGGCAGGACGTTATCGAGCACATTCACATCCTTGGAGAACCGGGACAATATTCGGCCAGTGGGATTCGTATCGAAAAACTTGGATGGAAGCCGCAGAACGTGGTGCAGCAATGCCCGGTGTAGCATGGCCGCTGCATTTAAGTATGCGAACTGAGGCACCAACTCGCCAGCCACACAGATGATTGCTGCGGAATGATACGAGGAATGATGGGAAAGATGGAACAATGGGACCGGGAGTTTTTGCTGAACTTTGAGTTGAAGTGTTTGTTGTGCTAATGATTGCTGTAGGGGGATGTGTGTGTGTGTTTTTTTTCCTTTTTCTGAATAGTTTTGGTGACCAGTACAATGGAGCACTCGTCTTAACTATGACTAATTGGAGGACATCTAGGTTCTTCGCATCACCTATGGCTTCAAGATAACGCAGTGCATTTATTATGGTTTGTTCCACCTCAGCCCACTCGGTTTGCCATCATAACCATGTGTGCGAACCATGGTGCAAAATGTGTCCAATCGATTCCATTTCATTTTCCAAATGCTTTCATTACGTTACCTCTGACACGGAATACAGACTAAAGATCATTTTATCCGGCAGGTAGCGATCGAGTACATCCACATCCTTGGAGAACCGGGACAATATTCGGCCTGTGGGATTCGTATCGAAAAATTTGGATGGAAACCGCAACACGTGGTGTAATAACGCCCGATGTAGAATGGCCGCTGCATTAATGCATGCAAACTGAGGTACCAGGTCGCCAGCCATATAGATGAATGCTGTGGAATGGAACACGAGGAATGGGGAGAGGGCAATGGAAGTAGGAGTTTGTTGGAACTTGAATTCGAGTATTTGTGGTGCTAATGATGGCTGTAGTTGTGAGTTGTGTGTGTTTTGCCCTTTTCTAAACATTATAGTGGAAGACCTTGTCCTTGTCCTCGAGAATACTCAAAGGACTTTTGGGTTCTTCTTATCTCTGCAGCGTGTGGTTCTTTAGTCCGCAGAATCAACATAAATTAGGAGCTGAATTGGTCTTCAAACATCAAATGACCAAAAGCTATTGAAAAACCCGAAAAATTATGATGAATCAACATCTGCCAACTATAGTATGAAGCTCCGGCGAATAAAGGAATGTTTAACCTACTTCACTCCATAACGCTATGGTTTCATAGATTTGTACATAATAAAAAAAATTACAGCAAATCGTGCAGAAATTAATCAAAGTAGTTGCTAAGACACACAAGATAAATGAAGCGGATCACCGACCAACATTCTCTCCTTTTCAATACAAACACAAAACATAAAACTGACGATAAAGCTAGAACAAAAGTTAACTATTTTGCATTTCAGAGCATCAAGAAAAGATTATTGAAAACACAAGTGATAAACAAAATATGAAATACAAAAGAAATATGGAATCAAGTAGAAATGATCATTACAACTATCGATCTAGCTACGCATGATCAAATATACCGTAGCTATGTTTGTAATACATAGTTCACTAAAATACTTGGGGCGGCAAAAATAGAAACATTGGCTTAAAAATTACTATCAGGTTAACGGGAGGAGGTGTTAAGAAACCGTAGATCGGCAATACATTCCAAAATAAATCACGGAACCTACCCGTAGGACCGTTGGTATGAAGTTTTTAATGTTCATCGGCAGGCTGTAGTCGAGGGTATTGATATCGTTGGAGAAGCGCGCGATGATGCGGCCTCTCGGCGTGGTATCGAAAAAGGTCATACCACTCCGTAGGATACCTTCGAGCAGCCTGCGGTGAAGGATACGGGTTGCTTCTATCGAGCCCACTACTAGGGTTAGCACGCTAAGATACAAGCTAATTACTAGCGGTGATAGCGCAGATAGGGAGCGTCGAAAAAAGGACGAGAAGAGAGATAAAGAGAAAAGAGGTTTTAATTTGACGAAAGTAAAGGAAAGCTCTAATTGATAAGTCTCAGTCCCAGGTTATGAATAACGGTGCCGGACAAATGGAGCATCGTGGGTTAGCATCGGCATTGCTTCTGTCGTGATCGTGAGATCAGAGTTGGCAGAGCAATGTTGGTAAATCTTAGTTGGCCCCTTCTCCTTCATGAAAGATATGAGATAGAAAGATCCTTTCGAGGCCCGTTACTAGCGATGACTTGTGAATGTGGTATTATCGATGGCTAGCCACCTATGATAGCACTACTCGGGTTGTCAGAGTAGCAGGAACCACAATTCGGCCGCCTGCTGCTTGCCTAACTAAGTGGTTGAGTGTGTGATTGATTGTTTTGTGAGATATGTTTTTTGAAAGGTGTTAGTGTACGTGAGCTCTTGAACGGGATTCCTTCAATTATTGTCTAGAAGAACAAGCTAACACAAAAACGACAAAAGCGAAGAGGGTGGAAAATGCAGGAGATGTATAATAACGGTAACGTCCCGTGGACGCAAAACAAATGACACAATACCCCGAAGAAACAGGCACTCCAGGCACGTAGGGCCGCTGGCAGATCGGAATCGGTGGTGTCGATGTCTTTACTGAAGCGGTTCAACACGCGGCCAACGGGTGTGATGTCGAAAAAGGACGTTAACGGGGCCCTCATCACCCGGACGAGCAGCGTCTTGTGTAGGGCCTTGGACGCTCCCAGCGCGCCGATGTACAGGAAGAGCGTACACAAGAAGGTAGCCAACACTGCAGCAGGACGGACGAACGAACGAACGAACGAACGAACGAACGAACGGTCGGACGGACGGGATGGACGAAACGAATGAACAACAAGTGAACAAATGTAATGGATGATTTGAGCAATCGAAGCACAAAAAGGCATAAATATTTTGTCACACAAATAACACACACAAACAATGGAACGATGATCTCTCCATGATAGAGATGTAGAATTTTGAAAAAGCTTGATCAGATTTGATTCGTACACACAGAGACATGATACACTATTGAGGAACAGCGAACAACACACATGAGTAAGCAATAGAAATGAAATAAAAGCCCAAGAAAAAATGGTTACTAGGACGACATGCGGTACAGAAGCACAAGCTACATGGATAACGCCAAATGCTGTAACACAGTTACCGAGCCAAACAATACACCAACAAACAGCCGTTGAAACGTTATTGGTTTGCTAAGTAAATTGTTTGCCGAGGGGCAGTCAAACGAAGAACCAGTGCAATTCGCTTTGATCGCAATAGAACCTATTTTGTGGCGTTCTACTCAAACCTAATGTACTAACAACTATTCATCGGACAAGGAGAGAAAAGGAAAAATGCTAGAGATAACTTTTTACATGCACTTTGCCTCCTAATCGCTTGCTTGTGGGAATAAACAAAAATACCTAACAGTGCGCAACAAGATAGTAACTATCAGGGATATAGGATCGAAAAAAGTGAGCCGGCAAAGGCGCATTCAAATTACCACAAACACCATCATCAGGCAGGAGCGCAGAACCTGCGGCAGCGTATTGTCGAGTACGTCGACGTCCTTGGAAAAGCGGTTCAACACACGCCCGAGCGGCGTGATATCGAACATCTCCATCGGCCAGCGCAGCACATACTGTAGCATCAGTACGTGCATCTCCCTGGCGGCGACGAGCGCACCGAGCGCGAACGATAACGAAGTGGCAAAATTGGCTATCACTGTACACGAATCGATGCGGCACGTAGGGTAAAAATGGCGCAGATTAAGGATGGTATATGTAAATGGAGTAAAATAAAGAATTACATGGCGAATAGGAAGGAAAAAGAAAGTACCAATAGTAAACTCGGAGGGTTGCTTATGCCATGCGTGTTAGTCAAGGGCGTCTACTAGTTTCCGAATCGAACTGTTAGTAAGAAGGCCTTGAGATATTAGAAGAAAAGCAAGACGGAAGCAAAAGAAAAGTGCATAAGGAGATAATTACTACAAAATATAACGGGGAATAAAGAAATATACATTGCTTGTGGAAGGAATGGGACTGGTTTTCGTGGTTAAGTTCTGTTCACGATTGGGCGCTAGCGATCTCGGTGATTCAACGTTCGTTTGCAAATCATCACTTGTAACCTCGCACTCTCTCTATCTTCATTTTAACCTTATTCTGCTTAGATTGCTTGGATTATTTCGTCCGAGCAAGGGGGTAAGCAAGCTAAAAATATTAGTTTACCGCCATGAACTGGGCAAGGAATGAGCGGATCAGCTGCGGTAACGTATTGTCCACCGTATCGACGTCCTTCGAGAAGCGGTTCAGCACGCGCCCGATGGGTGTGGTGTCGAACATTGACATCGGCCACCGGAGCACGTACTGTAGCAGCAGCTCGTGCATCGCCTTCGCCGCGTACAGAGCGCCCAGCGCGAACGTAAGGGAAGCGATAAAATTGGCCAGCACTGAAGTTGGGTTTGGTTGGTGCAGGGATGGGTTGGAGGTTAGTACAGCGTCAGCGGGAATAGGAACACCAAACAGGATGGCGGAAGTAAGGGAAGGTTAAGAGGATTTGGGATAGAAATAATACAAAGTGAGTTAGCGGTTAGTGCAGTGTCCTATTTGGATGAGATTAGGTGAACGAATTTATCGGCATGTGTTACAGATAGAACCTCCTGTACAGATAGTATCCCGGGTTGACGGGAATAAAAAAGAAGAAAAGACAAGGAAGGAGCCCTAGTGCAAGAAGCGAGAAATCATGCCCAATGTGTGTATCATCGATCATTTTGTTCCTGTAGTTCGCAATGCAATTAATTGATAGAGCATTAACGCAGTGGAAGGTGTAGGGCGCTATTGATAATTTGTATAAAAAAAATCATAGTTTCTGTGTGTGTTTTGAAAGTTTGGGGTCGTTTGAAATGGAATGTTCAATATGACAAAAGAAATGTACACGTGAACAAATTTACCACAACTTCCAGACCGACGCACACACGAATGCGCCGAAATGGAGGACTAATGTGTGTGTGACGAGTGTGAAATATATGGGATAAATGTGTGGGAAGCCATTTTGTAGCTCCTTCCTACCTTGTCCAGCACCAAATGCTCCATATACCCCGAGGTACATGTCCCTCAAGCCCGTATCATTTTCCGCTTGTTTATCCGTGGACCAGCGCGAAAGCCAAAGGTTCGAGCCGATCGAAAATCCTTGAAATACCATGTTCAGTAGAACGGTTGCGACCGACAGTGTTAAGCCGATGCTCTTGAGGTAATGCTTGTACACTTCCCATTTCACCTGCAACACGAAACAAAAAAAAACAAAGGAAGTCATAATGGAGAATTGAACAGAAGTCGCAACAATATTTTCATTACACTGCCAGTTTCCGATTTTTCCTGCTCGATCAGTTTAGTTTTCGGTACTTCAGGGGCCTTCTCCGAGATGCGGCGACGTAGACTAGAGTTTGAGTCGGTCGTCGAATTCTGGCGCGAGATGTCCTTGACAGATCTGCAGAAAGAGACGCACGTGGTAAGTGTGTGTGTGTGATTGATTAAAATCACCAGTACGTCTCTTTTTTACTTACCCGGTCTCGGAAGTACTCTCACTGCGCGATCGTTTGCTGTTAGTACGCTTCAGTTGATCCAAGATCTCGATTGGACCACCAGTGCTTTCCAACTGCTGCTTGATCTCATCTAGATCTTCCACCTCTTCGTTCACTTCCTGCAGATGCTGAACGAGGAATTCGGCAAAAGCACCCTTCCTATCCATCAGCTCCTTGTATGTACCACTCTCCGAGATTTCTCCCTGCCGCAGCACATAGATCTTGTCCGTTTCGGGTAGGTACGTAATACCGTGCGTTACTAGCACGCGTGTCTTGCTTCCCAGCAATCCACTCGATCCGATCACCTGCTCGAAGATGTGCTTGCCGACGTGCGAATCGACGGCACTGAGTGGATCATCGAGGAAGTAAACATCGGCATCGTTGTACACGGCACGGGCCAACGAGACGCGTTGTTTTTGTCCTCCCGACAGATTAATGCCCTTCTCGCCGATCTCAGTCATGTCGCCGCCGGGTAGCATTTCGATGTCCGGTTTAAGAGCGCAGGCCTCAATAATGCGCTGATAACGTCGCTCATCAAGCGGTTTGCCGAAGAGAATATTATCCTTAAGCGTCGCATTCTGGATCCACGCTTGTTGACTCACGTAAGCAATTCGACCTAGGGTATTGACGCGTCCCG
>NC_064874.1:91326901-91341901 GCF_943734745.1 Anopheles darlingi
AAGCATTATTTAGAACTCGTAATAATAAACAGTAATTTTGCTGGTTCGTTCAATCTATAACTCGGGCCCTTCTGCAAACAATTATGGGACAAGGGCAGTTGAAAGCATCGTAAAAAACAGCTGTTATCAACTGTGGAACGGCCTACTAGCGGAGCTACTAAGTAGAAACACAAGCCCACACGCATATACGATGGGCGCCCACATCAGTTGATAACGGATTCACAAACTGCTCTTATCATACTGCTGGGCACATACATGGTTTGCTATTTGCCATCACCACCAGAAGAGCAGATAGTCATTCGTTCGTTCGTTCGTTCGTAATGGCTTCATGAACTTCGCGTGCAGGCCAAAACTCTCGTTCATCCATGTCCGGAAGACGGCCGTCACACATCACGTCACCTGCTGATTGTGCCCTCTTCGACTTCTTCGACAGTGTGTCTACTTTGGTCGATGGTCAGTTGAAAAAAAAGCAACAAAAAATGGCCACCAGGCACTCCAGAACAGAACAGTGCATGGATTCAAAATTGTGCCAACTCATCCTCCCCATCTTCGTTCGCTCCCACTCTCTTTCTTTGGCGTTTCCGCCCGATGCTGGATCTCCAGCACATATTTGCGTGTGCCAGCATCGCGCGGCATCACGCAGAAGCGTGCCTAAGCAAATCCGTTAAAGTAAATTGGAGACGCGATCCGCTTCTTGTGGTTTCTCTTCTTCACACTCTTTGCTTAGGCAAGACGCGGCGGTTGTGAACGGGTGTTGTCTGAAGAGAACACGTTTTAGGTCATTTGGGTTCTGTTGGCACCGGCGCACCGGTTTTCTGATGAAGCCACTCGCCACCTACGGTCTTTTACGAATGTCCAATTTACTCACTTCACAAATGCCTATCAACATCTCCCATTCAAACACCAGCATCCGTGCTCGGATGGGACACATTGTAAGTCTCCGAAATCATGATCATTAACGAAGGGCAGACGCCCTTGGAACGGGGCAGGGACAGATTAAAACCAGCCGTCTCTGTGCTCTCCATCTGTTGAACGATGGAATAACCACAAGGCGCACAATGTGTCAGTTACCATCATCCACCAGTTATCTAATGGCCTCGATGTTCTCTAGTGTGTCGCCACACAGAAAAACACACACAACGTACGTTTATTGTTCGCGATCTGTCGTACGTAAATTTCATAAATCACTCGCACGACTGGTACGCTTCTTCCGGACGCAACCAGGTTACCGGATTTGTGGTCACTGATCTGGATGACTTTAAACATAGTGTCAGTTGTACAGTATTATGGTTTGCTGAACACACTAAGCACTGCAAACTGTTAAAAAACTAGCATGACTGTACTACTATTGAGCGCGATGACTAATATCGTTCTTCTTCGAAAAATATTGCACAATTGCCGTTTGATTATACTTTTTTTTTACCAACCTATTTATCGTTATCAGAATGAAGGCCTACGCTGAGTCTTAAACAAGTTGTTGCAACCTTTAGTAATCTCCTTAATCCCCCCAAACACTAGCGTAGAGGATCATTAGTGGAGCCTGTTTCTGGCACTGTCTGCTCGTACAGTTTATGCTGCGCGTAGACTACTTTGCTAACAATGACTTAGCTTAGCAACCAAACCACGGGTAACTATTCTCCAAAACTACAAGCGTGTGAGCATTGCTGTTCGATGACACACACAACAGCAAACACCAACAACAACCCCCCCTTAAACATTAACCGGCCAACAGAAATGGTAATTTGGATGGTGTACGTTTAGCAGCAATTTCCACATTACCACCACCAAAACTGGTGTTTGAAACACAACGGGGACGCTATGTTGAGAGAGCTTCGGCAAACAAAATCCACGACCGGAGCGAGCGATGGTGTTGTTCATTTATTCCTGCTGCTGACCGCTAACCTAACGCTCTAAATCACCGGCATCTTGGTACTGCTTTTTTACCCTGACCGGCAAGAATTCACGGTTGGCCTTTGGACAGTTTCGAAGCCGAAAAAAAACCTGTCCGCTTCAGGGGCGATCGGCTGCGGCGAAGAAGAAGCGTCCTGGCGTGTGTGTGTGGGTTTGGGTGTTCTAAACTGCGGTTGCCTCGATTCACGTGGCCGTTCATCTTGCGAGGTGAGCATATCAAGCGTGCAGCATCACTGCGGAATGTCATGGTTCATGGTGTCGCTGGTGCGCTTCAATTGCTAAGCCAAAGCCGGTCGGATGCCTGATCTCCTAGCGTCCAGTGCTGGAGTGATGAGTTTAGAGAATTGATTCGTGATTCGTTCATCAACACAAACTAGCAATCAATGGTCTGGTCTGATGGTAGGCTGGTTCCTGTCAGCCTAGAAATCCAATCCAATCCATTGGCGAGGCCGCATATTTGAGTTAATAGAGTAGTGATGGAGAAGACGACAGCGGAGGAAGAGTGAGTTTCAATTGATAGCAAACTGGGCGCGAGGTCGGCGAATCGCGAAGTGCGTCCCTCGCATTGCACAATGTTACCACATTCCCCAGCATCACGAGCACACCAAGCGCTACACAGTCGCGGTTCTGTGATCATCTCGGTAGCATCTTTCCCTTTGCATCACTAGTATCATCGATCACACGATTTTCACGATCGAGTTCAACGACACGGGACGTAGGGAGAAGGTCAAACTTGTGACGAACAGCAGGAACTATTCCGGGAACCTTGTCAAGGCCAAAATAACCAATTTCAAATGCACACTAACGATCAGATCCCATTTTCTTCGATTTGCCTAATGAGGTGGTAAAAAGGATTGCACGACGATCACTAGTCACCGTTTTTATCACTTACATTGTGCTCGCACCAAAAGAGAGCGATACGGCGTTGGAATAGTAACACCAAAACACACACGAGGCCGTCTGTTCGAGCGGCGGATAGGACTACGATGTTCACTGCGCCACGTTCCACGACCAACTCAGTCGGAGGCCGCCGAGAGTATGTGGTCTAGAGCTCCGTCTAACGACAATCGAGAGTTCTCGTGCACCCATCGCATCGTGTAGTATCATCATGACCGGTATCATCGTCATTGTCATCATCATCATCGACGGCGGCGTCGGGAGCATGTGTGATCCGTCGCACGCCGTTTGCTTCACCGACTACTACCGACCGCATGGTGATAGCGTGCTGCTCGGTGCAGTCGAACGTCGTTCGGGACGAGATATCGATTTGTTGTTGGTGAGATTTTTCGTTGTATAAAGGGTGGCCCAAATTGTTATGGCTTCCTCGGGGTGCTCGCTGGCTGGCTGTGGCCGATAGGCCCCGGTGAATTCGAACGTGTAACCGACGTAAGCGAAGGCCGCGTCAAACCGCGTCGAGCGATGACGTTATGGATAACGTCATGAAGCGCTGCAACTGGCCAGTTTTAGCGCCGGTCAAGGAACTGAACATTGTGCCGAGTCATGCGCCGCGTCGAAGCGTCGTTTCACTTTCAGGCCGCCCGTCTCCTCGTGTCCTGCGTAATCCATGTCACCACCATGGCTGACAACATTAGACGCGACGGTTTCACCGGTTTGATGGATGGATTCGTTCATGGAATTGATGAAGGAAGTGGGCCCATTGTAGTTTGGTGCTCCGGAAAGGGGTTATTAATAATTAGTTGACACTATTTCGGGTCAAAGTTCTCCTCCGTGACCGAGGAGGGTAATTTGGATAATTCAAAGGAATGCTAGATGGAACCGATCTAACACTACAATTTGGTAATGAGACCGCCGTTGGACCCAGTGTGTTTGAATGTTAATGATGAGTTTTGATATTTATTTTTATTACTTGTACTCATATGTAAGTGATATGGGGGGTATTTTGTAGCTACTAAGCGCTCATCCATTTCCCATCGTTTTATCCCGTCTCGCCTGCTACGCTCGACAATAATCGTGTAACGCTTTCCTGTCGGTAGGATTCTGCATCAAAGCATTCCGGAAGGGCACGGAGGAGAAGTTCTTCATTAACGTGTGTCAAACTGATGGCATTCCGGCACCACGCGACGTCACAGAGGATGAGCTGATTGCTATGTTGAACGATGGGGAACCGAACCGCTACCGTATACCGATGAGCATCACCATTCCGCGCGAGATCGTGGACAAAAGCAACCAAGCCTGTGTGGTGTGCGATATCGCGATCAACGATGCATTCTTTAAGCGTATTGAACCGGGCGGATTGATGCGCGAGTTTCTGATCAATGTGCTGTTCGACGGGATTGAGGGCAAACATTCGATCGTGTTGGACGATACCAACTTTCGCATATTGAAGAACAAAAAGTTTATGGATCGACTGATACCGCACAACATCCAAAACCGAGACGTGCGACAGGTGCTCGAGACGTACGCGGACCCATCCGATGCCGATCGCGAGATGCTGCGTAAGGTACAGGACAAACCGGCCACGGCAGCGGGCGGCACACGGCCAGCCGGTAAACCGCTCATCGAAGAGATCGATCCTAGCACGATCAAAACGGTCAAGAACGATACGAATACCACACGGACGGCCATCGCTGGTGCAGCCGACAAACCGTATGTGCCAGATCCGACAAAGGTTGCCATCTCGCAGGCAGCCACGCGTAAACCAGAGAGTAAGCTGTTCCGTGAACCAGCGAATGGTCGAGCGGAGCGGCTCATCGCAGAATTTCACCTTCCGGAGTGTGTAAGTGATACCGTGCGGGGTTGCGTTGCCGGTTGAATGGCGACCTCTAGAACCGTATCAATTTCTTATGATTCTAGGTATCATCGAGCGAAATCACACTGGATGTTGGAGAGGATCGCATCTTGCTAGAGGCACGGAAGAAGGGCTATCTGCTCGATGCGTTCGTGAACTGTTCCATCGATGAGCATCACGTGCAGGCCAAGTTTGACACCGTGACCAAAATCTTGGAAGTGACGATGCCAGTTCTGGCGGCGCAACGAGACAAGGGAAGTAAGCAAAAGTAGACCGAGTTTATAGCGGTTAGTATCAAGATCTGGTTTGTCCATATGATTTTTTTAAGTAAAATATACGAATAAGATCCTTTACATGAACAGTGTTACTTGAGGATGGGGATGCTACTACATTCGGAGAAACCCTTGAGTCATCTTTAGATTAACCAACACGTTTTGAATGTTTAAATAGGTATAATTTTCCAACAGAATAAATTTCCATAGTTTTGGTCTCGTTGTACCTTCCTTGTTCGCTAATCTCAAATCACGCTCGAATACCGACCACGACTGCTGCCGTTCAAATACTTCCGTCAGCTAACTCCCAATACCCTTCTGGAGATGGAGAAGAAGAAGGAGGAAAGGTTTCTCCCGCAGATTCGAAATGGAAATCCGTGCCTTATCCATCCGTTCCTGATTCGCTACACGTTCAGATAGTTCGTGCCCCCGTAGTGCTGCTTGAGTGGTCCCCGTTCTTCATTTTCGTTGAGATAATCCTCGTAGGAAGATGATCCCTTGTGGCCGAGTAGTTCTCGCTTCGGTCGCATGATGCCCTTCACGTCGCTTAGGCTGATGTCCATTTCGCGGAATGCATTCAACAGGATGACGGCGACGATAACGACGAAAAAGCCGCACAGATCACCGATGATGTCCTCGGCGCGCATGTGGCGCCACTCCTTGAACAGTATCGCCGATGCGCTGATCACGAGCGTGGTGAAGATGACGTAGTAGATCGGTGTGACGATGCTCGTGTTGAAGATGTCCAGCGCTTTGTTGAGATAGTTCACCTGAATGCCAACGAAGACGACCGTTACGATGATCAGGAAGTACGGTAGCCACATGCCGAAATCGTTCGATTTGCCGGAAAGTGTGTCACGTAGGGCGAGTCCTAGAGCCTTGCACGACATCACCGTGAGACTGCCGATGGCCGAACAGAGCAGAATGTAGACGATGACGTGTTTGTGGCCGTAGCGCGGACCACAACAGCATCCGATGAAGAGCGAAAGCGACAGGATGATCACCACGTACGTGATGAAGGTCGGTTCCTGCAACATATCCATCAGCAGATTCAGATCCTCCACTTCGCCTTCCTTCGGCGAATGAATAACGATGATCGTCGAACCGACCATGCATAGGAAGCATCCCAGCTTCCCCAGCAGGTTGAGTCGTTCTTTGAGAAACCTGGAAGCCAGTACGGCCGCCACGATCACGCTAAGTGCTCCGAGCGGCGTCACGAGGGAAGCTGGAGCGAACGCGTACGCTGCAAAGTTCGCCGCCTCTCCAACACCCACTGATAAGAGAGAAAGACGATTAGAGAAGTGCTCCTCAGGCTAATGCGTGAGTCACGATCGTGAATTCCGCTTCCAGCATCTCTATTACTCACTGCAGATAAGCCCGGCCCACCAGATCCAGTCGCGGAGGTACCCAAAACCTCCGGCGCTGGCGCGAACTGACGAGCCGCCGCGCGACAGCCGGAGCAGCCCAATCTTCTTGATGATGAAACTCGATCCAATAAACAGACTGCTGGAGAGGGCGAGGGCGAGTCCGATGTAGAAGTTTTGCTGCTGGTACAGCTCGTCGATGCTCGGAGGCTGACCCGCACTCGGCTGATTTCTGGTGCTAGACATCTTGAAGCGGTAGTTACGGGTAGTTACGGTAATTTGAGGAGTCGGCACTTCCGGATCGAAAGAAAGTTACTTCTCAAACGGTTCTCAAACGGAACTGTCCAGCACTACACACTTCACTACACCCGTTATCATGCCTGCGCGATCGCGACGGTGAACGATTAGGCCGGGGAGAAGCTGAAAAAATCCAAAAATTCACGAGTTTCGAGCGACGAGATTGTCGATTTTTCCTTTTTGGTTTGTTTACGTTTTTGTTTTGGGATCGCCCCACTCGTTCGTTGTATCGTTTATATTGTTTATCTCGTTTTTTATATCGTTTTTTGTATCGACTGATCGTTTATTTGAATTTGCCGTTACTTTAATTTATCAATTTTATTCATTTTGTACGGTCGAGGGGGCCTTATTTTCTACCAGATTTCGCATACGCTTCGAGCACGTAATTCGTGGGATACTCGAGGAGGAGATGGACACTGATTTTAGGTTTACGCTCCTCCGGAAATCGGTCCGGGAAATCTTGCCACACGCGCAGCTTGATTTCGTACCCTGGAATCAGCAGAATCCCTGCCCTGCTTATTCTGCCCCCGCGTTGCATTACATGTGATTTCCGGCGTTTCTTGAACATCCGCTCCCGAAGAAAGTACTCAGGCAAGTCCTTTCGGAATCACCTTTCGGAATTGTCCTTTCGTACAAGCAGGAAAATGATCCTTCTTTGGATGAATCTTGCTTCGTCCGGTCCGGTGATCGGATATGTCTTTAACGTACTGGGCAACATGTTAGGAGACGAATAGATGTGGAAATTCGGCCTATCTTGTGTGCTTATCCCATTCTCTGTAAAAACGTTGTCTAGCACATTTAACTCTTCAAAGAGTCGTAACTTTCTTCCTGTTATCATTTTTGTGCGTTCGTTTATTGAAACGACTTTCACCAGCTCAAAATCCGTCGTTAAAAGCCAACTATCATTGGGTTTGTTGGAAATAGTATAATTTTTCATGTAAAGAGTAACCCTTCCCTCGTGATTTTGAAAATAAGGATATGGGGAAGGGGCTTCAAATGTCCTTTTAATGGTGTATTCTGCTATGGCACGGACCGGATTCTCGGAACTGGTAAATGCTCACTAGAAACTAACTACACTACACTAACTAACTACTTAAACGTCTATAACTCGGCCGATTTTCTTCGTCGCCCAGCACAGCATTAAGCTACACCTTCAAGCTTAGGTGTTCGCATTATTCGCTACAAACTTGCAATTTACATCTGACGGCCGAACTACTTCTTTAAAAACGTGGTTGACACGGCGAAGCGTGGCGAAGCAGTCGACGGTCGGTTGGTCTCTTTTCTGCTGTCCGATCCGACCTGCGATGGATCCAACACATTTTCCTGTCCCGAAAGGTCCACTCCTGCTCCTGGCTTGCACAAATTGGCGAACAAACCTTGACTAGGCAACCGGCTGCTGCCACCAGCAAAAAAGCGATCGCCTGGATGATTTTCTTAGGCGATAATAAACTCGAGTTACAATTGCCGAAAAAAACCTTCAAATCAGCTAAATAACCCAGTGTTAAGCGATATCTCCAAAGCAATACCTTCGACATCATTAATTACGTTATTAATTTTATTTTCAAAAAAGATACTAAAGTTCATTGTCCCCAACTAGCACCGGGAAACCGATGATGGCATTCTGCCGGGTCTCGCCCTGCGAGCTTTCATTAATCAAACGGCATTAACTTTCGGCAAAGAAAGTGCCTCAGCCTGGTTCGTTGAAGCCACCTGCCTTTTCGCGCCATCGTCGTCATCATCACGATAACGGGCTGCGTGAGCAAAAATAGTTGTCCGAAAAAACACCCCTTCGAAGACAGTAAAAAAGCGGGCAAACCCACAGCGCGCGATCACGGATGATCCAATACGCGCGAGTTCCTGAAATGTCAAGGTCACCGTCTCAAACGCGCCTCAAACTGTGTGCGGTTCATCCGGCAAACAGTGTCCTCTTTAACCCAACGATGTCTGTTTAACGGAAGCTAGCAAATGGCAAATGGAATTCCCGAGACATGCAGCATCTTGATGCGTGGTTTAAAGGTGCCCGAAGATGCTGGAATTCTTTGAATCACACTCCCGCGTTCCGTAACATTCGTCATTCTCCCCACAGAGCTGGCAGGAATGGAACACGTTTCGCAATACCACAACACGGCCCCCACGCGACGGCTTAAAGTGTCTCCATGAATAGCTGATGAATCTCGGTGACGTTCCTGCGTCGCTTCGAGAAAAGCCCACCTGGCGCGAGGTGGATCATGGGTGGGGGTAGAATAAGCTCCAGCACGCGGTGCTCGATGGGAGGCAGCTTGGAAGATGCATCTCCTCCGGTGATCGTGCGCCATTCAACAGTCAGTCCCGATCCATCGCTTATCGAAGGTGGAACGAATTTTCTCACAAATTCTATCGAACCGTTTTTAGTGAATAGCCACTTAGAACAAGACGATCAATGTCGCCTCTTAGTGGAAGGCTTACCGGAGTCATCGTGGTGCTTTGTGTTTCAGCTCTGGTTTATCACGGTAATTATCAGACGGCCCTAGTCCCTAGTATCAAGCAATGCGATCGCGCCATTACGCGTGGAAAACTCCTAAACCGTTCTATTGGGTGGGTGGGAAAAAGGTGAACTCGTGACTTGGACGATCGATGTCAAGGACGTAGGGTGTTAACAGCCGGCTGGAGACCGAAATGAAAAGCGAAAGTGTGATCATTACTTCGCAATAAAAAAAAGGGGATGGTTAAGGATAGGTGACACAACGATGGCATCATCATTGCACATCGCTCCACTCGTATTAAAACGATTTAAGCAATGGTTTCGAATCTGTTGTGGAATCTGCGAATCTACGCGTGATTGCAGTTATGCATTTGCGTACATTGGATGCCCTAGCATGACGCACGGCTATTGGTTGGTGCGAAGCGTACTAAAGGCCACAATTCTGTTTGATCGTTCGCGCCCAGCACCCGGTTCACCTTGAGCCGCGGACGAAGATGCTCCGATCGAACGGAATATTCATATTTTTCCCCCCATTTAATTTTACCTGCCGACCAGCTTCATTAGAGCGATCCGACACAGACGATCGCGGTAAGGGGTGGCAGCGTGTGTGAAGGTTATATTTTGGGCGTTTCGATTGGGACATGTGGCCCAAGTCTTCCTTCGCGTGCCATCGATTAGCATCGAGCATCGCGATGTTTGATATTTATCTCGCGCCTCCCTGTTGCCATCTTTTTGTGGGGTCACCTTTTGGCCGTGGAATCCGGCAGCGAATGTTATGCGGACGTAGCAGAGGGTTACTAATTCGTCAAAGCCAGAAACCGGAATAACGGTGGAGGCTACAGAAGCAAATGCCAAACTTACGAGAGCTGGTCTGAAGGTCACAGCCACGTAGTGAAATTGAAAGCAGATTCACTGATGCAGGTGATCATGTTGTAGGGTTATGTGATTTTCTGTGATCAAGAAGTTTGAAATTAAGTTTATAAAAATACTCTTCTTTTATTCTCATCCTCTTCTCGCTCTCTCTCTCTTTTCGTGACGATAGCACAAAGTCAGTCCTGTCCCGAGAAGAATGGCCGTTTCCCTGTCTCGGACCAATGTGACGCATACATGGAGTGTAGGGTACGTTTTGTCGAGTCTGTCGAGTGGCACTCACATGTCCGGATAACACCTGCCTTCGTTCCTTGTTCCACAGGATGGAGAACCAACGCGTCAGCTTTGCCCCGATGGACTCCTCTTCAACGAGAAGGCTTCTCTGTTCTCCTACCCTTGCCAGTATCCGATCGATGTAGATTGTGGTAGCCGCACACGTACCCAACCTGCCATCCCGACCGAAGACTGTCCACATCAGTTCGGTTACTACAAAGTCGGTGATCGAGCCAACTGTGGCCAGTTCAAGAACTGTGCCGATGGTACTGCCTACGTACTCGACTGTCCGCTCGGTTTAGCCTTCAACTCTGCGACGTATCAGTGCGACTGGGCTGATCTGGTGGAAGATTGTGATGCGGAAGCCTATCTTGGGTTCAAGTGTCCACCGCAGGCACCGGGTTTGGTGCAGCCGATCCGATTCTTCCGCGCACCGAACGATTGCCAGAAATACTTCCTGTGCGTTGACGATAGGCCCCGGCTGAACTTCTGTGGACCGGAACAGGCATTCAACGAGCTGATCAACGCTTGTGACGGAATCGCCAATGTGACTGGTTGTGCTTAGGAATGCCACTACTCCAACTACGGAATCTACCATAGAACCTCCTTAAGGTGCTCAATCGACGGCACCGTCGTCGATACTAGTAGGATTTTTAATAAACAAAATACCATCCACTATCCTCCTTGCCATCTTCTCCCACTTCGTCTGACTAGAAGTTTGTTAAAGCAGGTTTATAAAGTGACGATCCATTGATACTAGATTTTGCAACCTTCCCGCTGCCCGTACAGTGAGGTAATTTCGTTGAGAATGGTACTCCTTATGAAGGATCGCTGTATCGTTTGCTGTGCTGGATTAGTCGCTTCCGCTAACGTTTTAATTCCCGGTCGATGCACCAAAAACGCATTATCGAGCACGTGATAGTCGTAACCAAGGATGCACATGATGTATGCCTGGCAGGAAGAAGGTGAGGAAAGTCGTTCGTAATGGGGTTAAAAAAAAGAAAACCGTTTCCAGCGTTACTTACTTGCGTCATTTTGTCCGCCTTACCCTGCCAGGTAAGCCGCTCGTCATACTTTGGATCCCGGTTTGTTCCGACGTAAAATGGTTCCCAGAGGGCAAAAGGACCATCCCGTTTGGCTGTCGTTAGGATGTCCATCGTGTACTCGTCTTTCAGCACGCCGAGCCATTCCTCGTACCCCGGCACCGTGTGGCAGTGGGGGCAGATTTGTTCATGGAACTTGATGGCACCTCCGCTCGCCAATGCCTCCAACAGCTGAGCCTTAGTCTGCGGTAGCCCATCCAGCACGGCACTGGCCGCGATTAATTCAAACACCGGTAGCACATACACCGACGGTGTACCGTGCAGCGTGTACTGATAGAACGGATGCGCTACCATGCGGAGAAACATAGGAATAAAGTCCGGGCTAGGGTACAGCTCAATATCACTCGCAAGGACAAAGTGTGTCAGCGCCAAGGTTCGTGCGACGTTGCGACCCACGTTCACCGGATAAGTAAGATTGTGTTCCGCTCGATAGCTCCAATCCTGAATGACTGCAACACCGACTGGACACTCGATCGGTTGCTTCACTAGCTCCTGGTAGTGCGCGATCGGGTGCGGTGGTAGATGCTCGAAGTTTAAGTACAGATGAAAGCTTACGTACCGGCGAACTATCTGTCGATGATCGTCGCAATCGCGAAGTAAACGCAACCGCTCAACGGTACGATCGAGATCGGTGCCGGGGCTGTAAAGGGCAACACTGACTGGTGCCTGCCAGCGTTCCAGTAGTGGTACCACGTTATCCAGGAAGGAGTAATCACCGTGTGTGGTGTAGGTTATGGTTTCGTAGCACTCGACCGGCTGTTCGGCCGCGATGAAGTTACGCAGCAGATAGTAGCTTCCATGCGGTTCGAGCCGGTACTCATTCGTTGGAGTGTGGCAGTTCAGAATGGTCCTGAAATGAGCGAAGAGGAGATAAAAAGAAGAAAGCAAACAACTGCAACGAGCCCCAGGGCATGTTTATGACGATGACACATGTTACATCTCCGATTGGCGCCAAACATTGATGTGTGCGTCCATTACTGCTTAGTAGCCAAATGAATGGCTTAAGTAATCTGCACCGGAACTGATAACGATATCGCTACAAAGTGGCTAGTAAGGGGTGGACAGAATGACGCTGGTAGATATATCGATCCAATTTGCGACTCATCGGTGAACATCGTGAGATTTGAAATTTTCGAACAAGCAATTCAAAGAGGAAATTGTGAGCATCTAGCAGGGGTTGCCGTTGCCAGGGAGTCATATTGCCAATAATGGAATCATTGTAGTGATCATAGTGTACATAGAACGTCAGTTCCGTAGCAAAAAGTGAGTTCAAAGGTGCAGTGTTTCATTGAGTGCAGTGTTTGTTCCCTCTTGGTGGTGTTTTTCTTTTCTTCGTGAAGAACTCGTGCCTTTACAGGTTAGTCATCACAAAGTTGACGCATCGCGTACACATTCAGTTGGTGCTTCAGGCGGGGTAATACTCACTTGAGACGTCTAAGCAATGCCTCATGGGACGCCATATCCTGCATGTGATACTGATTTTCTGCGCGATCACCCACTTCCGGTTGATAGTAGTAACCCAGCAGACAGAACAACAAAAAGGACACAATCATCAGCAAAAGCACCGTCCTTAGCACGGTGGAACGCTGGTTCACCAGTTCCACATCGTCGGTGCGCAGGGGCTTATAGGAGGCCGTCATTTCGTTGCTCCGATACGAGGTCTCCGCCTCATTGATGGTCGTTCGGACGTTCAACTAGTGTTGGGCAATAGAAAAACCTTCACCTTGCACAGCACTTGATTAACACTTTCCGCATTGATCGCCTCCTCAGATCGAATTAGCACTTTCAGAAGGTTGGCCAACAGCACGCAAAAGAGTTGGCGACTAAATAATGGCCGGTGTACCGGTGGCAAACAAGCTGCTACACCTGTCGCGACACTGAACCGATTGACCACGCTGTTGTTGCTTGCCAGAGCATACCAGCACGGGGGGCCGGTAAAATGATAAGATAACAAGGCGTGATAAGAGTGATGTATCTATCGGTCACTACTACCATCGAGGCATGCAATGATATGAGCAATCCTATCGAATGCGTTTACATTGCGATTATGCAGTGGAAGGAGGGTTCAATTGGGCTGGCCGGTGGTAATCTGAAAGGTTTGTGCGATGTCATCATGAGCAGGACGGTTCGCCTGAAAGTGAGCAAAAACGCGTGTCCATCTTTTGCTATACAATGATTGATTTTTTTCTTGTTTTCTTTTTATAAAAAAAAGGAACACTTCTATGGAAATACATGTATTACTTCCAAGAGTTTTCACACGAGTGCCCTCCCTTCGTCGTTTTTCTTGGTGCTCCTTCTGGCACCTCTGTTTTTCCTGTCTCATTATCTTTCTCCATGTTTGTTTTCTATGCTTGGGTCCACAAACATATCCTTGTGAATCGCTACCGTTCGCGTCTCCGCTGAACGCCAGAAACAGCATTTTGGATGGGTAGCAAAGGGGAAAGCTACAAATCACAACACAAAACCGGAAATCAAATACGAAACCAATGCTATCGGTTAAAACGACTAACCCAGCTAATCTTACGAACGATCCTAAAAAGAAATCACGCTATGTACAAAAAATATCGATTTAGCCCCGTCCTTCTTTGTTCGCTTTTTTTCTGTTTTTGGAACCAACGCTTATCGAACCCGGCATGCAGCTACGTTTGCAGTAAAACGAAAGTCTGCTACCGACTGGCTAATGCTAGATTAGGTGTTGCTCTGAGCAAAACTTCGTCTCCGTTTTCGCTAGAGAAAGCTACGGGATATGGAAAGCTAAGAATATCTTGATAATTTCTAACTTAGTATGCGAATGATGAAGGATGTCGCTACCAGGGACTGCCCCCGCAACTGAACCGCGCAATCACGTGCTCTTACAGCTCTTTTTGCAAGCATGTTTCCCAAAATTATTATGTCCACTAGTTTAGTGCAATACCTTGGGTGGTTGACGAAAGGATAAACGAAGCGCCTTTGACTTTTTTTTCTCTTTTTTACCCTTGTTTATCTGCTTAAGAGTTGCATATCAGAGTGTTTCATCGATTATTTTAATTTTTTCATAAATTTCTTAATTTCATCCCCCCTCTTCCTATCTCTCTTCATTGACTTGTGTGGTATCAAATTTGTTCTTCTTTCCATACTCCTATACAGGTTTTTGCGGGGTTATCTTGTTACTCTGCACATGCTCATTCTTCTTGTTTTATTTTCGATTTCCATGCCACTTTCTTGCACGTTTGCTGTTGCATGTGTTTGTTGTATGCGTGATTTTCAATACATCAGTACGAATAAGGCACTTTCTACGGAGACTTGAAATAAAAACATCCTTCACGTGATTGGTGGAAAGGTGTTTATAGTCTGTTCTATTGAAAAGTTATTATCGTTTTGCTATCCAGCGACTAAGGTGGCAAACGATACGCAAATCGAGCATTCAAACGTGAAAACGGCAAATGATGATTATTTGATCGTAGAGTTTCATAGAGAGAACGAGAGAGAGAGAATTGAGAAAGGGGGATTTAGAGAGAGAAAGAGAGTGAAATATAACATGCAGAGATTATGTTATCACACTACTTTTCCGGGTTACGATATGTTGCTAGTTTATCTGCCTATTGGTTTGTTTCTGTTTCTTTCTTTTTTTTTTTGCTTTCAGCAAATAACCTTCTCTATGACTCGTAAGGCAAATTAGGCATTCCAAAGCACGGCTGGCCAGATGGCGCCAAAATGAACG